>NW_020799123.1:12108025-12116084 GCF_003259725.1 Athene cunicularia | reverse complement strand
ACCCACCCACCCTCTCTGTGAGGCCATGGCCAGAGCGTGCTGCTCCCACCAGACAGAGCTGTGAGATGCCATTGAGGACTGAGGGGTCCCCAGGGCCAGCCTGAGCCCCCCACGGACAGCGGTGTCAGCCGGGGGTGCTGGGCATCCTCCGTGCACGTGGACACAGCACAGCTCACAACACTGGTGATGGAGCAGGCAGCAGCGCAAGGATTTTTACCCCCCAAGGATGCTGGGATCCCACCCCAGGTCACCTCCTGGGGTTGTCACCTCTGCCAAGCAGCGGCTGTGCCGGGAAGGTCGCATCCTGCTGGGATGCAGGGAGGGCGCGGGGGGGGCACCCTGCGAAGGCCCAGTCGGGCTCTGGGCTGTGTTTCAGGCACAGCCTGTGCCATGGGTTAGTTAACGGCGCTGTCAAGCTCAGTCTTTTGCTGTAAATAACTGTTGGCTGGTGGAAGTGAGCTGCTGGCCCATCGCGTGGGTTCTGCCCGCTGCGGGGAGGAGGAGGAGGAGGAGGAAGGCACCGCGAGGAGCCCCGTGTGAGGTGGGACACGTGCAGACAAGCAGAGGGTGATGGGTGGGTCCCCTGGGCAGCACTGGGGTCACACCCTGCTCCCACCTGCCTGGGGGGCTGCTCCCACAGGGGGGGATGGTGTTGGCAGGGGTCCCTTTGCAGGAGGTCTGGCTGTCCCTGGCGCAGGAGGACACCGTACGTTGGCAGGCACAGGCTGTGACTCAACGGCTCCGTTTCATCTCTCAGATCTTTTGCTTTTTTTCTTTAATCCACTTGCCTCATTGACTTTATTTTACAATCCGTCGCTGGGTTCACTGAAGAGCACTTTGGTCATTAAGCACGTTGGGGCATGTGAATAAACCTGCATCTCTAAACTGTAAATCGCTTTAAAGCCGGGCTCAAATCACTGCCTGGGATGCGAAGGGCACGGCATGACCCTGCGTGTCCCTCCTGCCGCCCCACGCCTCTGTCCTCCCCATTTCGGAAGCTTGGAAGGGGTGAGGCCACCCAGGGTGTGCGGGTCTGAAGCCCCATCTTTTTGCAGGACCTTTAATGTGTCCCGGTCCCCGTTCCCCTCCGCAGACGTGGACACGTCAGGGCTTCCCTCGCCCTTTGCCGGGGTTTGAGGCCGGGCTGATCCTTGCCTGAGCGCGTGTGCAGGGACAGCGCAGTGAGGTGCTAAGGCGGCCGCGCTGGGACCGGTTCCTGCAAACAGGCTCTAGCTCTCTAGCTGCATTTTTCTAAATCCAGCCCGTCGGATGGGAAGCGTTTCGACAGTAAAAGCGGAATTGGGGCATGTCTGAGCAGGGCGAGGGGTCTGAGGGAGGGACACCCGGGAGAGGGAGCAGCAGGGAGGGATGAGTGCTGAGCGAGCCATAACGTGAGCGCTGCCAGAATCGTTTCCCTGCCTGTTGGGTTTCCTTTCCTGTTTGGCTTTGCTGCCCACACAGTTTGTGCTCAAGCTGTCTGTAGACGCGATGCTCCCATCCTCCGCAGCCACCAGGCCTGGTTCTACCCCTGCGCTTTGCTCCGGTCCTTGCAAACACGTGTTGGGGGGTCGGGGCAGGAGGCAGATCTCCATCTCCAGATGCACAGACAATCATCGTTCCTGCTGCAAACTCGGTGCCTCCTCCTCTGTTTGCTCTGGATTTTTCTTCCCAGTCTGCTGCTGAGTGTGGAGGCAGCTCGTGCCCTTGTTCCAGCGCCTGATGTATCCCCCCCCCTTGCTCTCCTGGGGTGTTGCGGTGAGCTCGGGGAGAGAACAACAACGCGGGGGCTGGTGTCCAGGAGGCACCAGTGGCCTCGGGGCTCGCAGTGTGTGGCCTGGCTGTGCTGCTGCTGCTGCTTGTCCTCCCGGGGCCGGAGCGGTCCAGGGCGTGGGGAAGCAGCTGCTGCCTCGTTGGGGAGCGTGGGGTTTGTGGGAGGCAGCCGGCCCAGGGAAAAAAAATAAATTGCACCTGGGATATCACTCTCCGTGGAGGTTGAGTGCTGGGGGATGTGCGGATGGTGGGGAAGGAGGGAGGTTTGTCCTGAGTGGGGTTTGTTCAGGTCACTGGGGTCCGGGGAGGATGGTCCTTCAGCGGGGGCGTCTCTGGGACAAAACAGTGCGTCCGTCGTGCGGTGTGTGGTTAAACCGGGGCACAAACCCGCCTGGGTTCCATATCCCCACCGGAAGGGTGACACGAACACCGTACCTAATCCACCCAGTAAGGACACGCTGCCGGCCCTGCCGCGGCAGGAGGACGTCCCGCAGCAGCCGCCCGGGCTGGACACATCATCCCCGTTCCCGGTGCTTCCATCCCCACGGCTCCCACCCGGCCTCGTGCTCCCGCCGCATCGCTCGGACCGCGCTGGCCGAAGGGCTTCTCCGGGGTGGAGCCCATCAGGAAGCGCCTTTGATCTCTGGGCGCTAACACATTTTCAACCAAGCCGCAGAAATGATTGCCCTCCTCCCCCGCCGGGGAGGGGAGATAACACATCAGAGCCTGGGCGCGTAGCTGCGATAGCTGCTTTATGGAGCTTTGATTGCTTCCAACCAAGCTGCTCGCTCCAAGGGAACTTCAAACGCAGCGCCCTGGACCTGCAACGCCCTGGGCAAAGAGTCCCGAGCCGGGCTTTCTGCACACACACGGCCTGTGCGCGCCGACGCCCAGAGCTCCCTGACAAGGCTTTTTGCCCTGTCACATCTTCACGCCAGCCGCAGGTAGTTTTTGATAGAGCTCCAGGGCCCGCTCAGGTGGGTGCGAAGTTGGACGCAGTGAGGTTGGATCCTCTGGACCTTCTCAGTGGGTGGCTCTGGGGTGCCACCGCTGATGTGTGACCTCCCTGCCCGGTCCCAGACCGCGCTGCGCGGCGGTCCCTGGGCATTTGGGGTTAGTGCCCTGCAAACCCCAGTGATGCTGGTGAGGCGGGGAGATGCTCGGAGGAGGAGGAGGATGAGGAGGGAGGATTTGCAGCCGCTCTCGGCGCGTTCGCCAGCAGCGTGGGAGTTAACAGGCAAAGTTGGGGGAAAGAGGAGGAAAGGGTTCGGACCTCCTCCGCTCCCCCCTGCCGTCCCCCTTGGCTGCTGCAATTTCATTGAGGCTGTGTATTGGCCTCCTGAGGATGGAGCTGGGCAACACCACAACATAAACAGAACATCTGGAAGCTCTTAAAGGGTTTTATTTTTTAACACATTTACAAGAGCCAGGGACACTTGCGCACAGCGTTTTGCGAACGCGGAGACGCCGCGCTCTTTCTTTCCCAAAAAGCCCAGGGCTGATTGTCAGGCTTTCCCCTGGGGAAGGGGCACGGGGGCTGGTTTATACCTCCACACCATATTGCTGAGGGTGTGATATCTCGTCCAGGAGGTGCCAATCTTGCTTGCATATTCCTTGCAAAGTCCAAAGCAAACAGATGATAAGTGTTGCACGATTAAATGAGTAGAAACCTCTACCCTTCTTTCCGCGTGCCCCGAATCAATGCTGGAGCAGGACGGGGAGTCAGGGGAGGGTTTGCTTGGGAGAAAAGCTGTTTAATGGTCTTATGGAGTGAACAGGGTGGGAATCAAAGAGGAGAGCAAATGATTAATCTCCCCAAATGGGCCAAGAGCTTGTCTAAGCCAAATGGGAGCTGCTTGTGCCATGCTTAACGGTGGAGTTTGGATCCTGCAGTACGTCGCAGCTCATCTGAGAGCTTGTAGGTGGGGAGCCCACCGACAGAGTGATGAATGAGATCCATTCCTACTCTGGTGACAGTGTTTGCTCTTGGACTGTGTTTTTTCTCTCCCCATCTCCTTCCAAATGTTTGTGGCTGCTTGGGAAAAGGAGCCTCTTTCTGCTGGCTCTTCCAGGGCCACCCAGGACAGCAGTGAGGGCACGGGGATGGGCACAGGGCGGCCACAACCTCCTTGGTAGGCAGAGGAGAAAGAGCTGAGGCCGAGCTGCCCATACCTCCCGTGGGCAGCGCTCCTCCCTGTGCCGTCCTCGGGGCTAGCACCGCGTCCCAGCTCGGCGCTGGGATGTTTAATCAGTGGCTTGAACATCCCTTGGACCACGTAACGCAGCCCACGAGCTGCTTTCCCTTCCTCTGTGTTCCCAGATGCTGGTGTTTTGTCTGCCGCACGGAAATGGCCTTTGGATTTTCTTCCCTCAGCCCCCGGCTGTGTCTCTTGCCCACCCTGGCGCGATCCTGCACCCCCTCTGATGTCTCCTGATCCCATGGGAGCCCAGCCTTGGGGCTGCTGTTGGGCTCTCTGGAGTGATCCAGCTGAGGAACCGCTGGTTTTCCCGCCGATGTCGGCAGCACATCCTCCGCTCTCGGCACCCGAACGGCAGCGCCGGCGGCTCAGCTGTCACTGCGCGTCGCTGCGGGGGGAAAGCTGCTCCCCGCCTGCTCAGACCTGGCCTCTGCCGCCACAGCGGGTCCCCACCAGCCCCAGAGGCTGCAGCCAGGGCCAGGCCAGGCTCCGGGGAAGGACTCCAAAGCACGGGGCCCTCAGTGAGCTCAGGCACCAGTGTGGAGGTGCTTTTAGGGGAGGTGTTGGGGCTGCTGGTGCATTCAACTCCTCTTTTACACATTGCTCCAGCTGTTTAATTTGGTAACAAAGAGGAATCACGAGTTGCTTCATCACAACCTACCAGCCTGCACCTTCCGTTAACGCTGTGTTTTCCCTTCACAGGGTCCGTGGTGAAGGCTCGGGGTGCGGGGACCTGAGGGGAGACAGCCAGGGTGCTGGAGCACTGATCGTGGCCGGAACGCCCAGGAGCACCCTCCGGAGGATGGGCACTACAGCTGTGAGGACATTGAGAGGGACAGCGGGGACCAGCAGCTCGCCGGGGAGTGATGGAGCACCTGGGGCTGTGGTAAGCTCCTCCACCCACCACCCACCACCGAAAACAGCTTCCCCACCAGTTGCCCCTGTACATGTACTGGGCTCCACGTCCCCAGCCTGGTGAGGGGGGTTTCCTCCCGGCGCTGACCTTGCTCTCGACTCCCACGCGGAGCTGAAAGGACTTAATTAGCTGCTCTCTGCTGGGCTTTGGAAATTATCCTCTTGGCTGGGAAGTGCTGGTGATGGATGGCGAAGTGCTCTTGGGTCAAACAGTAGCTCGATGCTTTTCCCTGTGAAGGACCAAGTGCTTGCCCAGTTCCAAGGAGTCAGCTGTGGATTTTATTTTTGTTTTTCTTTTTTTACCCCTCTCCTCTTCTTTTTGATGCCTTCTGGGGCCTCGGGCTTTTTGTGAGGACGGCTGGACCCAGCCTGAAGCATGTGGCGTTCACAAAGTGCCAATGCCTGTGGTGGGAGCTGGAGGGGCCAAAGCCTTCGGAGGAGCCTTGGGGTGGAAGCTGCGCTGGCGATCGCAGTGCCCTGGGGTTTAAAACTGTCTGGCAGAGTCTCATCTCATGCCAGGGGTGTTGGGTGGCCTCGGGGGGGTGCGCACCCTCGTTCCTGGCACATCCCACGTGGAGCCCAGCCCAGGTGGGGCTGAGGAGCGGGCGCAGGAGCGGGGGATGCCAAACCGCAGCAAGGGGAATGTCAAGATGGGGGAAAATGTCACCCTCAGAAACAATTAAACTTCTTAATAAAACCCATTGCCTCTGTGAGTGCTCAGTGTTCTTTTCCGTTTGCCTTGGCTCAGCCACACTTACATCATGGCCCTATCGCGGGGCTGCCGAGGGGATGCGTTTGATTGTACAGGAAACCAGCGCTTTGGCAAACTTCTCTGCCCTAACGAAGCCAGGCCAAGAGTTTAATGCCTTTGCTTTGCAGGAAAATTCTCCCTTGTCCTTTCCCCCCTTCCCTTTCTGCAAACCCTTAACCATCACCACCCGACTGCATGGCTCGGCGAGCCGCCCCTAGCATGCCTCCTGCTCCAAAAGTGCCTGAAATGCAAATTAATTCCCCTGAAATCGTGTGTTGTTTCATGTCCCTGGACTGCGTGTTCCCTCCCACCCTGCAGACTTGATGCAAAGTACCAGAAGGTGCCATGTAGAAATGCAACATAAAAAGGATATTTATGTAATGGAAAAAAAAAAAATTAAAAAAGATTTAGACTATTATAAAAAAAAAAGTGTCCTTTCACCTAAAAATCATGAGCATGGATTCAATGTGTCTGGTGCACAGCCACGGTGACTCGATGTCAAACTCACTGGTGTAACTGGTGGGATCTCTGCATAACCCTGACTTTGTTTCTCGGCGCGGTGAGTCCTCCGCTGGGACAAACTTGCAGAGACTTGGTCAGAAACACAGAATTTTGGGTCCTTTCCTTTGAAAGCCATTACTCAGCTCAGAAGCACCTTGGGAGAGTTTAAGAACCGTGTTAGGCCCACGGGTGAAGACGACGAGAGAACGGCAAAGCCCAGAGATGCATGAAACTTCACTCGCCTTTTGGCTTGGTAATAGGTTTTGGGAGATCGTAACACAGCTGATGTCAAGCTCATTTGCATTAATTAAATGACCCCCGAGGTGCAGGTGAGGAGACGGCAGCCAAGGCTGGTACCTGCATGCCGGTGCGGCCCCAACGGCGCGCATGGATGCACTGGAGCGTGGGGGGATGGAGGTGATGGTCTGTCCCCGCTGCTCTCATTTCAGGATTGGTCCATGGCCGAGGGTGACTCTGCTCTTCCTTTTCTCTGGGTGGAAAGTGGATCCTGTGGGTGCCAGGGGCGATTTGGATGTGCTCACCGTGCCACGGCAGTGCCGGACGTGGTGCCTTCACGTCTCCGGGCACAGCGGACCCTCGGCAAGCGAACCAGCACAGGAGTCAAACTGGTGTTACTGGGTGCCCTGACCTCTCCCCTGACAGTTTCTCCTCCCAGGTGAAGCCGGGGCCGTGCCCCAGACAGCAGCAATGCGGAGGAGCAGTCCTGGGGCAAATTATAGGGTTCCCACCCATGAGTCAAAGCTGGATTTTCGGGCTAGCTCTGAGAACCATTGTCTCAGCTTGCTGGGGAGCTGCAGCGTCCCTCTCCTGCTGAAAATACAGACTGTGGCTATGGGGAGACCCCGCAAGTGATGGTCCCACGGTCACCCCGCCCCAGGCAGGGTGTAAGAAGCAGTGCTGGCTGACGTGGTGCTGCCACGTGCGATAATATTCCCCGTTGTCTGGCCCCGCCACGGGCCAAACTCTTGTTTTCAGCTCCGTGTGCCCACACAGGAGAGCTGAGGTGTGAGGAGGTTGAATTCCCACGGCGAAGGCAGAGGCTTTGGGTCCCTCGGACCTGTCCCCCCAGGTGCATGCTGGCGATGCCACGGCCACTGCTCACACCGTGACACCCTTGGCTGTGGGTGCTGCCCGTCCTCCGGCCCCGGGAGCGGAGGGGGGAGCTCAGCGCTCGGATGCGGATCTTTTGGAGTTCATAACTAATATTTACCTCAAAGGCCGGTTGCCTTTAGTGTGGGTCAGTTGTATAGTCCCGGCTTGTTTAGAGACGGCGAGCAAACAGAAAGCCAGGCCGTTAAAAAGGGGAAGGGTGTGGGACCTGTATTGCTATTTACCTGTGTAACCAGGAGGGAAACCTGCCTGTCATTCTTCCTAATAAATACAAACTGGAAGCACGGATAAACTCATGGGGATTTATTAGTTTGCTTTACCAAATGCAAATATTAAGACTAGTTGGTTCAGCCCAAGGGCTGCCTTTTGCCTTTTGTGTGCACTGCAGCGGCTGGCGCCTATGGGTGCTGATAAGGGTGTGCTCTGTGCTTCGCCAGTTACGCTCAAGGAGTTTCTTTCCAGCTGCTCCCGGCTCCCTTCTGCTCAGGCCTGATCCTGCGAGGGGCTGAGCACCTGGCAGGATGCAGGGGGTAGCGCTGGCAGGGTTTGTCCTGCTCCCACCTCCCCAGCCCTGACCTGCAGCATCTCCCCGTGCCGGGCGAGCTCCCCGCCGGCGTGTCCTGACCCGCCGTGTGCCCTGATGACAGTTTTTGGTGGCGTTTGGATTTGTAGGGCTGACCCGGAGCAGGCAAAATCTCCCTGAGCTTATTTTCACTGTGAAGGGTAACACACGATCCTGCCCTATTGATTATGGCCCCCCTTTTTTTTTTTTTTTTTTTTTTTTTTTTTTTTT
>NW_020799123.1:12103142-12107975 GCF_003259725.1 Athene cunicularia | reverse complement strand
CCCCCCCCCCCCACTTGCAGTTTTCCATTCTCATCCCTACCTCTGTCCCATTTTATCTGTCCCTGCATCATCTGGTGTATGTTTACAGGCAGAGATGCTCGTCTAGATGTTATTTTTTCCTCCAGGGTCCATAAAACCCATCTGCTGGAGCTGCCGGCCAGCTCGGGGGGAATTTCCAGGTCCTGCTTGTGTCCCGGAGCCGGTGTGTGTGGATTTGGAGGCTCTGTGTTTATTTTGACAGCTTAGCGGTGTCAGGCCACGACCACAGGTGTGTGCAGGATGTGTCCTGCTCGGCGATGCTGCAGTTTTTCCCATTTCTCAAGTTTTTCAGATTTTTCTTGCCTGCCTTCCCCTGAAATCACGACACACTTGCCAAACATCAAAAATCTGCGCAACAGTGGCTGGAAATAACAGTTTTTCACTTCCTACGTAACACTCCGAGGGTGCTGGTGTGTGCGAGACACGGACCCTTCAGCCGGGGAGCTCCCGCGGAACCAGGGACGCAGCCCTTGGGCATCCTCCAGCTTCCAGCCTGGAGATGCAGCCCCGAGCGCCGCAGGGAGAGGTGACCCCGGGGCTCTTCCCATCCCACCCATCCTTCACGAGAGGATGCACCATCCAGGAGAACCTCCAGCACTGCTCCCCAGGGGGAACTGAAAGCATTTAAAGCTCCCAGCTGGTCAGTTGGAAGCATGGCTACGGTTAGAGCTGGATGAACCCAGGGCCACCTCTGCTCCCCGCAGCCGCAGCGACAGCCGTGCTGGTGCTGAGCTGTACCTCTGTGCGTTTGGACCCTGCTTTGGGGCAAATCGGGGTGTCGGCCGGGCCCACCGCCCCCCTGGGCGCTGCTGAGGCTGCGCCAGGTTATTGCTGTCACCGCATCCACTCGCAGGTGGTTTCTGCAGCTTTAACAAGCCTGTTAAACTTGGGGTTTGATTTTTTTTTTTTTTTTTTTCCACGATGAAAAATAGGGATAGAAGAGGCTGGGAGCGCTCCCCCCAATAATTGTCTCCTCTCTGTCCCCAAGAGGCACCTTCAGCAAAAGCCTCCAGAGCTCTTTGAGGGGCTGTTGGTTCTCAGCCACTTTCCCATCATTCACCATCTATAAAACTTTTTGGTTTTTTTTTTAATTTGTTAAGGAGGGTGTGGGTGTTACCTCCCTATCAGAAAATTAGGATTTAAAGGCCAGATCTGAAGCCTTTTGAAGTGAAGGGAAACCTCTCCGCTGACTCATTTGGAGCCAGGCCAGAACTTTTCCCCTCCTGCTCCCCATGAAGCTTTTCCTCCCTGTGTCTGCTTTCCTGCACACCCCATCACTCTTGGGTTCCCAGCAGCTGGCACTGCTCAAGAGGACCCAAGACACTGTTAAGTGTATTTTAGAGTCCCTTGGACTCCCCCTTCCCCTGAAGTCACTGCCCTGCTTGGGTGCCCCTTTAAAGCAGCCGGGGAGGGCAGGGGCAGCCCCTTTAAATAGAGCCAGGACAAGCCAAGGGGCTCTCCAGACCTCCTGGCTTGTGTGGGAGAGGGGCTGCTCCTGGGCTCTGCTGGCTGGTGAGTTGTTTTAATCTGTTTTTTATTTGTTGTTGTGTTTGTTTTGTTGTTTGTTTTTTTTTTTTTCCTCAAAATGTCAAGTTTCACCATTAGTTTAGCTGCAAGTAAAAGGAGAAAGTGGCTTTGCCTCCTTGCTAAGAGAAAGAGTGCTGGTGCAAACCGGGGTTAAACTTAGTCTAAAGCCCCCCCCGCCTCAAAAAAAGTGCGTCCTAATCTTTCCATGCTGGACTTATCTCCTTGGGGAAAAGCTCTGGGCTCTTCAGCAGGCTGAGCTGGGCTGGGGTCTTGTGTCTCCTTGCTATGGCTATATAAACACTCAAAAAAAGTGGTTTTTAGCTTATAATCACAAGTTCATTTAAAGTAAAAAAAAAAAAAGGGGGGGGTGGTACATGAATGGTGCACGGTACTTTTCATGGGCCTTGAGAAAGATGGAAAAGCTCTTGCTTTGTGTTTGTGGATTTTTTGGTTTTTTTTTTTTTGTTTTTTTTTTTTGTTTGTTTGTTTGTTTTTTGGGTTTTTTTTTAAAGCTCTTTAGCCTTGCTAGAAGAGCCGAAGTGTTGTGGGGAGGTATAAAAGCTCTTTAGGCCGGAGACTCCATACTGCCTGTGCTGGCTTAGTACCAGATCTATCAGGTACCTGTAGAGCTCCCTGCAGTCATGCTACGCAAATGATAGTGATTAACAATATCTGCGATTAATAAGAACATTTGTGACGGCCGTACGAGTTGGAAACAAGTCCTAGTTGCAAGGGCTCGCTACAGCACAGCAGCATCCCCCTTTGCAAGATGCACTTTTGGGTTACACAGAGCTTTGCTCAATCGTTTTAATTCTTGCCTGGAGCAAACCACACCTTGGAACAAGGCTGAGCCACCTGGGGGCAATTTTTGACCCTCCGCAGTTTCCCAGCTTCCTCAGCAACTCTCAGAGCCCACCCAGGTGTCCCTAATTCTGGTATCAGTTACAAGCTCCTTGCAGAGAGCTTGGCCTTGTTTATGGGATGGGGCTTTGCAGGAGGAGCAGCAGCTTGGTGCTGGGAGCCTGAGAAGTTTTCTTTGCACCAGAGGAGGCTGTTGGAGGAGGTGGGTGAGGGTGAACCTCTTCTCTTGGTTTTTGCGTGTGGCACCGGGCTCCTGGACTTGACTGAGGTCTGCGTAAGCTGCAGATAAAGGGGGCTGGGGGTTACGTGTCTTGGCTGTCGTGTCGGCGTGATGTTGCCAAGGGATTTGGTGCGCACAGAGGGCCAAACCCAGGGATGAAATAGCTGATTATTGGGTTTTGTTCTTCAGACGACGCAGCTGAGCAAATCCAAGCCTGCTGCCTGGTCACTAAAGGACTAATCCTTTGTTTCCATCTGGAAAAATCCTTTCCAGGAATCCCAAGATTTCCTAAGTAGGACCAATCTTAAAAAATGGAGGGAAATATACCCTTTTCCCATTATACCAGGTATTTCTCAGCTGTTTCTTCAATTATTTCCCCTTCTTGCTTGTCCGTGTGTGCTTCCTCCTCTCTTTCACCTTCTGCACAGAAACCCCTCTGAGGAGATCTGGTGTCCCGCAAGGGACGAGCTGGTGTTTCAGCTGCCCCTTGGGCAGGTCTCTCACCTCTACCTTGCTGAAGACTTTCTTGAAGTCTGTAATAATGCTTTTGTCAAGTTAGGAGGAGGTGTGGGGCTGGGAACTGGAGTGATGAAAGATCCCTGCCCTGGTCGCAGGCAACCCAACCAAGGCTTCCCCAAAGAGTCAAGGGCTGGGGAGGGGAAGGGTGGTCCATTCCCGCTCGCCTCCTGACGCAATTGGATGGCACTCGCAACGCGCTCTCCCCCGCCACCTCTGAAAATAATCACAGACTACGAGCGGGCTGTGGGGTTGCCATGGGGATGTCTCTCATTTATTTTAATCCTAATATGCCTTCCTAGGGAGATGCTCCCTAGTTGTGTTTTTAATTGTAATAACTACAGGGTTTTAAAGCTCTAAGTACCGTGTGTATGGTGCGGAGCTGGCCCTGATCCATCCCCCGGGCTGCCCTGGCTGAGGTGTCCCTGCCTGGTGCGCCGGCTGACTGGGGCAAGGGGAGGTAAATGTGGGGGCAACGTGTGAACTGAGAGGGAAGATGGGATGGAAAGGCCCGTATCTGGCTGGTCAGTGGGAACTCTTGTCCTGACTGGAGTCTTGATGTGGAGTGTGTGCTCAGCTCTTAAACCACTGGAGAGCAGAGGGAAGGTGGCTGCTGGTGGCCTCTACCCATTACTAGGTGGTGCCTTGTGTCCTGTTCCCACCGAGCTGGTGGCTCTGCAATCCCAACCATACCCTCGTTCCTCTGGATGCTGTGGGACCGGGTGGGCAGCAGCCCAGCCTTCCCCTCTTGTTCTTCCCCTGATACCTGCCACAGACACAGCCTGGCTCATCCCCACGAGCTCCCCTCTGGTTTGGGTGAGGGGGTGCTTGGGGACCGTCCTTCACGCAGCTCCTGCGGGGCTTGTGTGTGGCGCCGTGCATCCCGTGAACCCCCTCGGTGGGAGGAGCAGGAGCCTCGGGGTGCCTCCGGACCCAATCCCGCAGGAATGCCGCTTAGCCCCAAAGCCGCTTGGTAGCAAATGCTCAAACGCTAAGCCAGTTTTCCCTTCTAAGCCTTCAGGTTTTGGTTGCCTTCAAGGAGAGGAAATTCTCCCGCCGGCGATGTCTCTGTTCCCTTCCAGCAGAGCGGTTTTCTGGTGCACAGAAGTCAAAGCTCCCTGTTGTGAGCAGGATTCATTAACCCCGGCAACAAGCAGTTTGTTACCCTGCTCTGGGGGGGCTGGCCCTGCTCCCCACTGCTCCTGCAGTGCCTGGTGATGTTAGCTGGGTGCTTGTAATGGCAAAACCTTCCCAGAGCGTGCTCTGACGTTCTCCCCCTCCTCTTTAAATTAATGTGCCAGCCGTGTCTCACCCTAATTAAAACCAGCAAAGAGGACTGGTCCAGGGTGTAGCTTTGGAGGCTGTAAAGTTCTAGGACAGTTTTATGTAGCGCAATTAAAAGGAAGGTAAAAAATATTGTTAAGAAATTAAACACTAATTACTTTTTGTTTTTTGCCAGCTGAACTGTTTTGGCAGTGGGGCTGCGAGTGGGATGCAAAGACCTGGGATGGTTGGTTCTCTGGTGCCATAAATCACGTTGATCAAATGTTCCCTTGCTTTTTAGCAGTGTAACTCATCTGCTGTCAATTAGCCTAAATCACATTTTTTCAATTAAACAGGCTTAGAGGCCTGATAGTGAAGTCTGGTGGGGAGGGGAAGGGGGGGGGGGG
>NW_020799123.1:12096577-12103092 GCF_003259725.1 Athene cunicularia | reverse complement strand
GGGGGCGGGGCGAGGGCGGGGTCATACCCCCACGCCGAGCACCGCCTGAAAGCGCAGGGAAAAGATGCAGGGGTTTTTGGGTTTTGTTTTTTTCGCAGTGAGGTGGAAATATCTTTTTAAAAGGTGTGATCCCATTTTAGTGTTTTCCATATAAAATGTGATATTATCGTCCGTGCTCTGGGGAGCAATGAGGCCTGGGAGCCTGTGAAGTGGAGGGGACCAGCGCGGGCGGCCCCACGGCGGTGGCAGGTCCGAGGTGGCCTGAGGGATTAGACGGGGAATCCCAACCGGGGCGCTGGCAAGTGTGATAGCGAGTTACCAGCTGTGAGAAAACTCCTTTGGGATGGATTTCAGATGTTCTCTTAGGCTTCTGCCCTAGTCCGCTTGGTGGGGTGGAGGTTTGCTGGGCTGGGCGAAGAGGCTGCCTGGTGGGGCTGTGGTGTGAGGGCTCCTTTGGGCTCTAGGAAAGGTGAAATTACCCCGTTGTTTGCACGCAACCGGCAATGGGAATGGGTGGCTTGCATAATAGGTGGCATAATTTGCCTTGGATGGTGAAGTAAACCGCTCTTTCCTCTCCCTATGTCTAGTCTTGCTTGCCAAACGTTTTCTTTCTTGATTGGAAAAGGAAAACAGGCTGTGAAGTATTTGGAAAGGGATGAGGAAGGGCAGGGCTTGGGAGTAAATGGCTCCTTTTTATACCTGCATCCACCCTGTGCCTTAAAAAAAAGAAAAGAAGGCAGACAAAACCTTCCCAGACTGGAAAGAAACAGCTGGAGTGGGAAGAGGAGCTGGTTCTGGCACTAGGAGGAGGGAGAAAGAGGCATGTATGGCCTTGGTGGTTAGCGGTTTAGTTATTTTGAATATTACCTGTCTCGCTCCCCTCCTCCTGGTGCTTGGTCCCTCTTGGGAGTGTGTGAGGCTGCTGGGGGTTGGGGTGGCCTCTGGTTTGGCCAGGGAGTGTCGGGGGGTAGAGGGAGATGCAAAGGTAGGGGCTTCAAAAGTCTCTGCAGATATCTGCTGGTTGCAAGTGGAGCTTTATCTCCCTGGGTTTCAGGGTTTTGCAGGAGCTGATGCTTCTGGGATGATCTGGGGTGGGGGATGACACTGGTGGTCCCTTCCAGCTCTCCCCACACCGGGGCAGGGTGTGCTCCCAGGACCTCCAGAGCCCCTCCAGTCTCATCCCGCAACACCAGTGAATCACCCACCCGCTGCAGGAAGGGCTCAGGCCTCCCGGTTCTGCCAACAAGCCCCTGCAGGTTATCCTGTTGGGAAAACCAGCCTCATTTATTAATATACATAATGTTAATTGCTGTAATTTGAAGGCTGGCTTCCCACTCCTGGGGATGTGGGTGTGTGCTGCTGGTGTGGAAATGTGTGGAGGAATGTTTCCTCACTGAGCCGCTGCGGTGAGAGGAGGATGCTGCTGTGGCTGCAATGGTGATGACCGGTTTGTGTTGTGGGTTTGGGTTCATGTGCTAAAAGAACAATGAGAAAACAAAACATATCTCCCCATCTTTGGTATCTCCTTGTTGCTGGCTAAAAATACAGCCAAATGGGTATTTAAATGTTAATAATTCATCATCACCACCACCTCCCCCGGCAAACTTGGCTGTCTGCAGTGTGCTTTGTCCTTCCTCCCTGCCCAGTTTACTGCCCTCAGTCTCCAAAAAGAGCTTCGCTGACCACCTGGAAGAGCTTGAGCCGGGGGTAGCCCAGGATGGGGGGAAGCCTGGGGCCTGCTGGAGGGCAGCGATGTCGCCTCGCCATCAGTGCCAGAGGAGCTGGAGCAGTGGGACAGAGATGAACCTTGAGGTTCTGGGTCTGGTCTGCCCTCAGGCTTTACCAGCGCGGTTCTGTTGGTGAGGAGCAGAGGGGAAGGAGGAGACTTGGCTCTCGGCTCACAACAGGGCTGGGTTAGGGGATGGGGCAGGACTGCAATACTTATGCCTCTGGCCTCCCTTCTCGCAGTAGCTGTTGGCCTCAGTGTTGTCCATGTCCAGGTGGCTGTAGCAAGAGCGAGTCCAAAGCTCTGCTGGAGAGAAACCAGGCAGCAGGACCGTGGCTCCCTGAGGTCCTGGAGGACTCCTGGCTTTGTGTTTCTCATCCCAGGAAAGAAAAAGAAACCCACCGTCTTTATGGTCACCTGGCGATGCCAGCGGGGAGCCTGGCTCAGGGCCTCTGTTCCCACAAAAGCAACGAATTGAGGTCCCCCCTGTGCACGGGGGTGTTCTGGGCGGCGCTTGGGAAAGGGCTTCTTTGCCAGGAGCGCGCGTGTCCTCGCGAGCCAGATCTGCTGTTCCAGCTCTCCTGCCCTGTACCAACGTTTGCTTTGGAAAAGCAGCACTGGTGGTTTCTGGAACGTGCTCCATCTAACCCGCCATCAGAAAACAACAAAACCAAACCTGTAATTGCCTTTGGTCTTGAGCAATTCGAGCTGGGTGTGAATTGGCCGCGAAGGCTTGAGAAGCGCCGTGCGCTGCTGGGCTGTGGACGCGGCAGCAGCGAGCGGGGGGTGTATGTGACCCAGGACCAACCCCCCCTTCTGCCCTGCAGCCCTCCTTCGCTGCTCCGTGCTACCTCGTATCCCAGAGTAAACCCAGGGATGCTCAGGGCTCTGCTGGCATCAAACCTCGCATGAAACCCCGACTTGGCAACAGCCACTGCTGCCTGCCTTGGTGGGTGAAGGGCACCACGAGTCCTGGACCCAGCCGGGTGATTTTAGCTCCTGTGGAGGATTATTGGAAGTGGAGAATTAAGCATTGCGTTTCCCCATTTCTTTCCTTTCAGCAGGCTGGTGCGATGCTAGCAGCCCTTCCCCCTGCATAGCCTTGCCCAGTCATTAGAATTCCTTTTGGGGAAAGGGGTGGGGGGTGAGGAGGGGGGGAGTAAATCTGATTTAATTACAATGACACAACCTGCATGGCCCCAGCGGCTCGGTGGGTTTAATCTGATTTGGAGAGGGGAGGCGGTGCGGCGGCTGCCGCTGGCATGAGTGGCTGCTGCACATGATGGGCTTAGGGCAGCGCCTGGCGCGGGCGGCCCCGGTGTCGGGCAGGGGCACGGGGGCACCCACCCGAGCTGGTGGGTCCTGGGGATGCGAGAGGGATGGGGTCTTGTGGAGAGAGCTGCTTGGGAGTGCTCTGCTTCCCGTTGTGTGCCGTTCTGGAGATGGTGGGATCCAGGCGAGGGGGTGGTTTGGTTGGATGTGACTCATCTTGTGTCCCAAGGAGGCCAGAGAGCTGTGGGCTGGTCAGAGGCAGCTGCACAGTGTGGAGGTGATGAAACATCATTAACCTCTAATGAAAGAGCTGCTTCTAGTAAATAATCGGGGGGGGGGGGAAGCAACCCACAGTTAGCTCCAGACATCCTAAAAAGTTGATGCATAAATGGGTCCTGGCTCCTGCAGCCTTGCCCTGTGCCTGTTTGAGGGAAGGACCTCTGGGTGCTGCCCCTCCCTGCTGTGGAGGCTTGAACCCTGTGCTCTGCGACAAGCTGCTCCTTCCAAACATGCCCTTTGGGATTCTTTGTCCTGCAGCTTAGCACATGGCCTTGGGCTTTTAGTGCAACTGTCACCCAGCTTCCTCCTTCGAGAGTGTCCTCTCACCACTGAGGAAGGTCATTGCTTCAGGGGAGGAACTGCCCTGCCAGCGAGATGTTGCCTTCTAAAAGGTCCTGTCATCCGAGGGATGGTTCACAGCAGCCGCTGTGGTAGCGTGGCCCTCAGCTGCAGGTCTCTCCTGTCCCCTGTGTGACTGTAGATGTCTTTGGGTGGTTAAAGGTGTTTCAGTGGTAAAAGGGGCCAGGTTTAGATAGAGTTGAGGATGTGGGTAACTGGGAGAATAGTGGTTACCCCTACACGGCAGCTTTGGGGAGGGAGACGTGTGTGTTGGGTTCACCGGCATGGTCTGCAGGGTACCCATGGCAATGCACAGGGTGCGGTGTCCCAGCTTTCCGGGGATGTTCTGGTCTGGCAGAGAGAATAAATGATCCCAAAGATACAGTATTAATTGCAGCTTTCTTATCAGTGCCTTGTGATGACCTGCTGGCTGTCCCCCTGTTGAATTCCAGCCTGCATCTACCCAAACTGGGCTTCCCCTCCTGCCAGCAAGGACCTGCTTCTTGGTGGCACTGGTGTCGTTCAGGACATCAGGGGTTAATGGTCCTCTGACCACGCTGCCCTCCCCCAGGATTCCCACACCTCCTCCCCTCCAGGAGCTCACTGCTCTGCAGCTCTTGGGGCTGCAGGGAGGAGGGGGGGGGAAGCAGGGGACCCGGTTGGAAATGTCACCTCCCACCCTGTCTGAGGCTTTTGGCAAGGGGGAGAACACACCCAGCCGGGGGCGGAGGAGAGGCCAAGGCCAGATCCTGCAAAGGCTGGCAAAGAAGATTTTGGATAAGGGCAGGAGCGTGTGGGAGGCGACTGTAAATCCTGCAGAAGGATCTGGTGAAAGGTGATGGCTTGACAGCTCTGGAGCCCTGGCTCCGCTTGGCCCATGCGGTGCTGGCAAGGGGCAGCGCATTCTTCGCTGGCTGCTGTTTGCTTGGGCACCCGTGTGCTTTGCTACCAATGCACGTTTTTCTTGAAATCCCTTGGTTTAGGGTACTTTTCCCCTCTCTATGCAATCACAGGCCTTTCCTGGAGTGGCTCAGGTGTGCAGCATGGAGCAGTGTCGCTGGTTCTGTCCTGGGAAGGCAGCGGATACCTCTAAGCTAATCTGCCTGGCTCTTTTTGGTCCTTAAAGGCTTATTTCCTCAGGACTGAAGCGGCTGTTTTCCTTAGTGATTGGAAAAGAAGCTTGCCTCAGCAAGTTAGGTCTGGAAAAAAGAAAAAAAAAAAATACCCACCCAAACTCAACCCTCCCTGCTGCCTGCTCTCCTCTTCCGAGGAGCAAGAGCATCCTGGTCTAACTGAAGAGCTCTGCACCTCTGGGGACAGCATTGCTGCTGCGGGGGACCAAGAGGGGCCAGGGAGGCCGATGTGGTGGCCTCCTGCCCTGATTCCCAAGAGCTGAGCATTGCCGAAACATCCCTGGAGGCTGTGGACCTGCCAAAGGGTGCTGGGATGCGCTTGGGAAGCAACATGGCAAATTGGAAACGCCACCTGCAAGGGCTGCGGAGCCCCAGGCCTCTGCTGTCCGGTTTGCTCGGGACCAGTAACAGGGATTTGCATGGGAAGTAAGTCCAGGGTTGGATGTGCAGGATGGAGCGGGGCTGGGCATGGATGACGCTGCCTGCCCTGCGCTTGTCTGGACTTTCTGTGTGGTGACGTTTCCCCAGAAAGTGTCTCTCCTACAACTGATGGAGAAACCTCTTTCCTCCTCTCCTGAGAAACGTCTGTCTCGCGCATCCCAGTTCTGTGGCTTTTTTTCTGAACTTTTGCCTCTCTGCTTTCCCTGTGCTGCTGTGACATCCCACGCCGGCCCGTTGCCCTTTGGGGACAGGCGGGAGCATGCGATAAGGGGGATTTTTCTGGGCAGCCCTTGAGCTTCATCCCCACGTGCCCGAGGTCTCCCCCAGTGTGGCTGAAGGAGAACTGCCAGGCTCTGGTATGTGCGAATCACAGAGCAGGCACTCCAAACCACAAGGCTTGACAGAAAAAAGCCCGAATAACCCAATAATATATTTGAGGTTCTTTTTGTTTAACTTCTGGGTTTTTAAGCTTAAATTTGAGCCGCTTTGTTTTCTGTGCAGTCCGGAGGTCTGGGAGCCTTTCTGGGGAAGGAAGAAATCAAATACCCACCTTTTGGTGTGAGTCGTGCTGTGGCAGTTTGAGCAGTGCTGGAGCGAGGGCAGTGGGCAGCGCTGCCGGGATCTCGACAAGTGATTTCAGGGAAGGAAAAGCGAGAGAGAGACCAGATTTTTTTTTTTTGAGTTGAGCCACATCTTCTTTGGCAAGCGCTGCAGCAGAACAAGTGCCATGACCCAGTGCAAGCCTGATGTCCCACACCACTGAGGTTTTACATTTCTGCTTGAGAAATGTTCGTTTCGATGTCATCCTGAGGGGTAGCACCCTCATCCCACCCCTCCCCTGAGCGCCACAAGGGGGGAAATGTCATCCCCCCCCTTTGGTGGGATGGCAGCTGATGCTGGAGCATCCCTGGGGTGCGGGTTGGATCTGGAAAGCTGCTCCGTGCCTGGGGACACGTACGTGGGACCTGACTCAGTTTCAAGCAAGGTGTTTCTGCTGACACAGCCACCATGTGCTTTAATTGTGGATTATTAAGCACTGCTTTTATTTTAAGAAACTGGCCCCTTGTTACAGTGCAAGTCCCCAACCCCTTTTACCTACAAAAGGGGTGTTGTGCCTTTTACCTTTCGGCAGCATGCACTTTAATTTCAGCTCGCAGCCCTGGCTGTGTAATCTAGAGGCGGGGGGAGCTTTCAGAACGCTCTCACTCAATAACTCAGCCCAGCCTACAGCACTAGTGAGGTATTTTACACTCCGCCAAGGCAGATAATTAATCATTCCTGAAGAATGAAGAAATGTTTCTGGACTCCCCCCCCCCCCCCCCCCC
>NW_020799123.1:12083958-12096527 GCF_003259725.1 Athene cunicularia | reverse complement strand
CCCTCCTTTTTAAAGAAAAACAGGGGTTTTGAAAACTGGATGTCCCTCTGATAGGAGGGAGGAAGGGGTTTGGGATGAGCAGTGTGAAGGTTCGCTGGCTCTTTGGGGAAAGCAATAGCGGGGGACAACCAGCCAGGCTGGGGGACGGGACCTTGTGGTGTCCATCGGGCTGGTGCTGTGGTGTGTGCACAAGGTGAAGGTGCTGCTGAATCCCCAGGTGGGGTGCACAGTTCCCCCCCCCCTGTGGCTCCTGGCTGACAGAGGAGCCCGGAGGGCTGCTTGGTTTCCTTCATCGCTTGTGTTGATGCTGATGCTGTCGGTGGTTCCCACCTTGGTTGCCCAGGGAGCATCTCTTTGACCTGCCTTATAGTTCTGTGACTAAATGTTTCCTTTTTTTAAATAAAGCAAGAGTCATTTAAAAAAAAAAACCAAAACCCAAACCCAACCAACCAACCTGAAAAGAGCCTTAAACATGGTGCAGAGCTCACCGGTTTGGAGTGTTGCTTTTAAAGCAGACTATTTGGGAAGGTGCATCAAGTAAAGATTTCTTTTTACCGTTCCCTTCAGCCCCTTTTTTCTTCTAGTTGTGGTCTGGACTTCAGAGGGAAGGAAGCTGTTGTCTCCTGTCTTTTGGGAGAGCTGATGGGATTTGTACTTAGGTCATGTAGGCAGGGAAGTGTTGGGTCAGCACATAGATACTTGCGGAAAGAGTGCGGTTGGGTCTTAATGTCCCTTGTTTCCTCTTTCCATAGATGATAGAGATGGGAAAACCATCAGATGGTTCTGCTGAACAGTCTTTGCAATGTATAGTCTAGAATAAGAGTCAAAAAAACATTTAGCTATCAGTGCTGGAGGACTGTGTCTTATCCCCTCTGTCGGGAAAATAAAGCACAAGGCTGGATAGGCCACAGCAGAACCAGGGAAAATGTGTAGCAGAGGAATTTCAGTAGCTCTGGATGGAGCTGTGAATTGGAAGACCTCGTTGCTCCAAGCCCCTGTGGATCCTGTGGGCTTTTGATAATGGAGTATGTGTTAACTCGCAGTAGGCTGAATCGCACTCAGTTGTGTTTTTTTTTCTTCTGCTTTTCGGTGGCAGCTCGAGCAGGGATGTGGCATTCTTCACCTCCTTTCCTCCACTCCTCCTGCTGCTGGGGTCACCTAGTAGAGAGATGTGGCTGCTTTTCAGGCTCTTAGCTTGCAAAAACTGACGCGAAACTCTAGTAACAAAAGTTGCTGAAGCACCTCCTGTTCCAGGAGTTTTCAAGGCACGATACGGGGGGGGGGAAAAAAAACCCACAACCCACCCCAGGAATCAGCTGGTGGAAGCCCCAGGCAGACAAGGAAACCAGTATGTGCAGTTCCTCCCTGCTGCTGTCTGTATGGGAGCGGGATGGAAGGGGGATGGTGGTAATTGCCGCCAGTGCTTTTGGGTTGCCCATCTCAGGATTTAGAGATGATGTGGGGCAGAGTCTTCCAGTGGCCCTCTTGCCTTGTGTGTGTTGTCCTCTGCCTGGCAACAGAGCTCACTTCTCTTGGAGCTCGCTCCGGTAACATGAGGTGATGCTGGTGGCCTTCGAGTAGATTGCTCTCAGCTTCCCGAGGCTGATTTGGAGGAGCTTGTAGACCGGAGTACGTAGGTGGTGAAGGAAAAGCCCCCTTGGAAAATCTACCTGCCAGATTTTTCAGCAACTTGTGTCTCCGGCATCACCACCCAACTGGGAGCTGGAAACACACGTCAGCTCTGCTGAGAGCAAGCCAGCCCTTTGTTCATGCGTCTCCTTGAAATGATATTGTGGTTTACTTAATTAAAAGCACAGAACGTTATTGTGGGAATGACAATGAATTAAAAAAAGATAAAATCTGGGAAAAGACCTATCTGGCCATCTAATTGGGCCCAACTCTGCTGCTCTCTGAGGTACCCTTCTTCCATACAGTTTGAGGCGCCTCAGGTGATGTGTTTGCTCCCTGTTCCCCCAGGAAATCTTTCTGTGGTCTATTAGAGAGCTGTTTGTAGAAATGAGCAGGCTGGTTTCATCTGCATCCTGCTGCTTAATTATTCTCCCAGCTGTGTTTCCACCCAGCACTGGGTTTACTAACAGGCCTGACAGAGGGCTCAGCTCCTCCTTGCTTTAGACCTTTCTGTTGGGTTGACGTGCCCAAGGAAGGTGTGCCTAGTTAATCTGGAAGTGGGGTCCTTCCTCCTCCCTTCGCTGCTTTTTCTGGAGCTTCATACTAGCAGGTTCTTGGGTTGAACTGGGGAGCGTTTGCTGGCAGGCCAAGCAGTTTTTCCTGCCTCTGCTTCCCGCTGGGGGCAGTTTTAACTTGTGTTTTTGGGACGTCCTGCATCAGCTTTTTGACTGTTGACTTCGGTCCAAATGTTCTGGAGCGGAAAACATGGCTCTGGGCTTGGTGGCATTCTGGTGGAGCACTGGAAAACTGAGAAATAGCAGGAGAAACCCCTCAAAACAGCCTTTCCCTGCGATGCCTGAGATAGGCAGATGTGTGTTGGTCTGCGCTCTTTCGATGGCGGTAACTATGGGCTCCCTTCTCCTTCCCCTCATCATCCCTTTGCAAACAGCTCCATCCCCAGCTGCAGGGTTCTTTGTGTGCTGCAGGGAGCACCTTGTGCTCCTGCAAAATGCTTTCTGTTCTGGTTTTGGAGGGAATGTCAGTCTCATCAATATCTGGGGCTGACGGGAATACTTTTGGGGAAAAACCTGCCTTTTCCTCCTCTGTGTGTCAGTATGGAAAAGTGAACTTCCAAGTGCTGAGGGTGGTGGAAATGGGAGATCAGCTCTTCCTGGGAAAGAGAGAAGCACCTAAGTAATTCAGAGGACAGAAACCCTGCTGTGGTGTCCCTGCCTCCCATAACCTAGGGCTGGAGCAAGCCAAGTAGCCGTAAACAACTGCAAGGAAGAGGATGTGGGCGGGTGGATGGAGCTTTGGAGGATGATGCAGGTGCAGGTGGGGAAACGCTTCGTGTCCACGTCCTGGATCAGAGTGGTGGGACATGCGATGGCCACCGTGGTGAGGGAGCGGTGGGAAGGGTCCCACCACCACTCCACAAAGCCACGTGGCCCCAGATCTGGAGCAGGGGTTTTGCCCACAGCTAATGCCCGAGGGGAGGCCCTGTGGTTAAGTGCTGTGACAAAGAAAACACCAGCAGAGCCATTTCCACTGCCCCAGGCTCCTGTTTGACCTTGGGCAAGTTGCTTTGTCTCTCCCGCCGCATCCTGGAAGGCTGCGAGTCCTGCCAGGATGTCTGGGTGTGGGAAATGTGCCTCCCCGGGCTCCACACGCCAATGCTGCTGTCTGGTAATGCCCTGTTAAATATGGATTATTTGGACTATTTGCTGGGCCTTGTCCCCGGGAGCTGCAGTAGGAGGGGGCTGGCTGCTCCGCCAGGTGGTCTTAGCAAAAAATTAGGATTTTTTTTTTCCCCCCCCTCCCTTTCGGAAGACTCTTTCTCCCTGTGTCTCTTCAGTGGGTGTCTGCGTGTTGCCCCGTGTTGAGACCTGCCAAAACATAAATAATTACCCAGGTTGTGAACTGAGGTTTGCACTTTGAATCCTCACCTGGTGAATGACATAAATCCCGCGGTGGTTTTCTGCACACCGGGGAGTAAATGTTAGCTCTGGTGTAGGAAGTCAAAACCTTGGGAGCTTCTTACTGAAAAACGTGCCCTTTGCAAATAATGTGGCTGACTGCGCTCAGTGCTCGCGGGAGCAAACGCAGCTTCCCCACAAAGTTCTCTGACTCCATGTGCTTTAATGTATATGCAGTGGGCATGTAAACCCAACACAATTTCTTTCTAAAGGATCTTTCCTGCAGTTTTTGATTTACCTTCAAACGTCAGCCCTTTGGGGTGTGTTCCAGTCACCCAGAAAAAAAAAACAAACAACAACCAACACGTCCTGGCAGCCTGTCTTTACAGAAATGTCATTTTTCTTAAAAACAAATCCTGAAGTTGAGGTTATTGTTTATTCCCACGGCTCCAGAAGCGGAGGCTTTAAGAAGAGCTGCTAGTTTTCGACAACCTTCTATTAGTCATGGGAACTGGCAGTTCTGAAATGAATATTTGCAGACCCTCCCCTCCCTACCCCTGCTCTCTTGTTAATGCAAAGAAAACTCTCACCTCCAGCCTGACTTCCAAGTACGTGATTGAGAACATGTGAATCCACAATGATTGAACTGTGAGTGACCTCCGGGGAGTAAGTGGGTTAATCAAAGCTGGGCTCTTCCCCACACTTCAGTCCCTAAAGCTCCTGCATTTCCTCCTGATGGCTGATAAGGAGGGATTGAATTTATGAAAGAGATGAAGATGTTTGGATAAGCTACAGTACCAAAGCAAGCCTGCCTGACAAGTCAGGGCCTGAAGGAAGCCCTTGGAGTTGGAGGGGGTTTGTTGGTTGGTCTTTCCCCCCCCTCCCCATGCATCTTCCCCCAGCTGTGATTCTGTCTGTGGGATCCATCCGGAGAGGCTGCTGCTCTGCAGTTGCCAGCCCTGGGGACCCTGGGCTGAAAGGACGTGCTCTGAGTTCTGCCTTAATCCTGGGCACGGCTGGGCTGTCTGGCAGCTTGCAAAGCCTCGGCCTTGCCTTGCTGCCCTCCCGTTGGGGCTGTGCATGGTAAACAGCATCTGTGGTCACCCCTGCAGAGCCAGTGCTGCTGCTAAATGTGCGTCCCTATAGCAGAGCTGCTGCTGTGCTGGTGACATGGGGACTCACGCCACGAGACCCAGGGGACTTCTGTGGGGACACCGACACACAGCGGCCTCACGGAAACGTGTCCTAGCTCTTCCTCACCCCCAGGTCTGAGAGGTGCGGGGCTTTGAGACACGCTTGGCCAGCTTGGTGTTCTGTCCTGTTGGCTACAAGCCGCCTGCTGCAGGCAGCCCCTGGGCAGAGAGCAGGGGGGTGTCTGTGTCTGTCTTTTCATACCCAGGTCCTAAATCAAAACTGTGGGCTCACGTTGTCAAGCACAACATTTGGTTATTTCCCTGTTCTTCTTTTGCTGTGCCAGAAAGGCCAGCACCTGTGTCTCGGAGATCATTATCACTGTATATTTTTAGACATGCCTTATCAATGCTGAAAGAAGGTGAATCATGTTTGGAAAAGGGAGCTGCTTCTCTTCCAAATGTGTTTTGGAAAACAGACCTGAGCTCCAAGGGGAGGGGAAGGAAAGCAGCTGTGGGGAATGATGTGGCATCCCTTGGGGTGCTGTGGGGAGGACAGCCTGTCCCCCCCCCAGTTCCAGCGGCTCTTTGCTGGGACACGGTAGTTTCTTGTGGGATGCTGAGCGGCTTGGTTCCTGCAGTGGGAAAAAGGAGGTGACAGCTCTAAGAGTTCTCCTAAAGCTTAAACCTGTGGCTTCCCTCCCCAGTCCTAGACCTGTGGCCAGTGAGATGGTGGACCCAGGAGAGGCTGGTGGCGAGGGGCACCTGCAAGTCATGGCTCTGTGGTGCTGTGTGCCAGAGGCTGGGCAGGGTCTGCCGAGCTCCTCCTGTAGCCCTGCTCGTGGTCACAGTGCCTTGGTTGTGCTCCTGGAGTATCTGTAGAGGAGTTCTCCACTTGAGTGTGGAGCCATGGGGTGATGAAGCCACCGGTTGTCCCCCCACAGGGGGACTTGGCTTTTTGCTGCTCTCCGGGCTGCCCTTCCTCCTCCTGAAGGGCACTGCTAAAGCTGGAGACCCTCAATGCTGCCACCTGTGACCCCAGCAAGGCAGCTCTGTGAGTGGCTGTGAAGGTTTTTTGCCTTCAGGAGGCTTGCAGGTGGGGTGGGGAAGGTTAAACCTTTGGGGCTCTGGGCATGATCACTGACCCTTCCTTTGATATCCCCCCACCTCCGCAGGAAAAAGAAAGTAATTCGGGTTGATGTCTCCATTAAAAAAAACCTGCAGCAGTAAAGTGGTTGTTTGTGCTGAGAGGGGAATGCCCACAGGTAATTTATCTTGACGTTTATAGAAAGCATAAGGGTTTACTCATTCATAAAATGAAGGAACGGGGTGTTTTTCTGCATTGGCTGGGCTCTGGAGCTGCTCGAACATTATTGTAGCTGATCGTAATCGTTTCCGGACGTGCCCCAATATGCCTACGGGGGGTTGCATGGGAACAGTAACAATGTGGGACGGGAGAGCAAACCCGTTGGACAGGAACGGGCCGACTGGAGCTGACAAATCCTCTTCCTCCCCGGGCTTTTCTGAATGGCAGGAGAGGACGAGAGCCAAGGGGAGGACCTGCTGGCGGCTGGCACCCGGAGCTCTGCGCTGGGCTCCAGTTTTAACTGGAGGGAGTCCATGTGCCGGGCCTCTCCGTGCTCGGGAGCTCTGAGGAACAGTGAGGAATGCCTTGTCCTCAGAACGAGCTGTCTTCTGACAAGGATTTCTGTTGCTTGTTCAAGGGCAGATAGAGAAAGCTGCTCTGTGCAGGATGGAGCAGAAAGTGGAGGGTCAGGCTCAGCCTTGGAGCAGGGAGAGGGGCTGGATGCATCTCGAGAATTCTTCCCGTGCTGGTACTTGTTTGGGGAAGGGCTGTAGCTTCCACTGAGCTCAGACCCGCCTGCTGTGTGGACACCAAACCTGTGTGTGTGACTGGATTGAGGGTGTGGGGGTGTGTGTGTGTGTGTGTGCGCACCCAGGCTGGCTGTCGGTGCTCTGGAAAGGTGCAGGGGTTTTGTGTGCGACTGTGCTGGCTCTCAGAGCTCTCCTCTTCCCTGCACTTCATCCGTGGGCTGCTCTTGGCAAACCTTATTGAGCAGGTCAGAGTATTGTGGAGGTGCTCTGGCCTTTTCTGTTGAGATGCTCATATCTTGTCTTGGCAGAGAACCAGGTATGTTAGGTTATCGTAAAGTCTGTGGTGATATTCCAGGTTTTTTTTTTTTATGGCTGACCTTGTGACACCGGGCTGCTGAACAGCCATGGTATCACAAGCATTATCATCCTTAATCCCCCTGTAATCCAACTTGCTAACAAGCCCCAGTCTCCCTCTTGCTAATTGGCAATTGCAGTAAAACCATCTGTGAAGGATCAGGAGGGGAGATGCGCTGGAGAAGATCCAGGGTGTTCCCAGGCCCCGATCCTCCGGGGCTGGAGCCAGGGTGACCATCCCTGGGCCACAGAGCAGTGGGCTATGCCAGGGATCCCAGAATATTCCCTGAAGAGCCCTGCTGGTGTTTCTCACGGCTGCAGGAGGTTAAACACACCGAGCTGCAGGAACTGTGCCTCGTGTCCCGGCTGACGGGGAGAGCCCGGTGCCGCGTTGCACGCAGCGTCTTACCTGGGCGTGCAGCTGCAGCACGGGGATGTCGAGGGCTCTGCAGCTCGGGGTGTTGCTTCCTTGACTCCCAGATCTGTGTTCTCAGCTCGAAACGGGTTTTTCCCCCTCTCTCTGCTTGCTGACAACACTAAGTGCCCGACTTGGGACCGATTCTTAGTGTTGGGCATCTGGTATTTATTAATCTGTGGTGGCCACTAGCCTGGGAATTGTAGAGCTTGGGGAAATGTGGTTAAAACCCCTTGAGCAGGGAGCGAGGGAGCAGGATTAGCTGCGGGACAACTGGGGTTCAGCTGGGTGCTGCTGGCAGCTCACAGCTGGGGTGGACAAACCCCTCTCACCCAAACCCCCACCCCCCCCAGCCCCGTGAACCAGAGGAGAGCGGACTCGCCCGCGCTTTGCTGGCCAGGCATGGCTGGTCTGCCCGGGTGTTTGATAAACAGCGGGGCTAACGAGGAGGAACCTGCCCGGAGTTGTCTCAAGGTGATAAAATTCCTGCGCTGCTTGAGCGCACCGATTGCTGCGGCTTTCTGGGAGATGACGCTGGGTTTGGCTCCGGGTCTCTCCCTCCCCTCAGCGTGTCTCCTCTGGGCACCCCGGCAGCTTTTCCTGCCTCGCCATCAGGATGCCACATGGGGGGATGGCTCCAAGTGTCACCTTTCTGTCCCCCGAGGGTGAGTGAAGGGGCTGGGTGGTGTGACTCGGCCCCCCCCTGCACCCATCCTCGGCACCCAGCCGGGTTTTCCTCCTGTCTTTTGGGAGCGGCCAAGCCACGGTTTTGGCAACAAGCATCTCGTGGGGAGTGACGTGCCCGAGTGTTTGAGCAGGTGAGCCTGAGCAAGTGTGGGCCATGACTCAGATACACCCGGCTGCTGCCGGCACCGTGCCAGGGCCACCCGGGGCTGCGGGGGGGGGCCACTCCCGGTCTGGGGGGACACAGTGGGGTCCTGAGCATGGTACAGTGCCTCTCACCGCCATGGGTCTGTAGGATCTTGGGTTAATCAAAATCTCGAGTGAGTGAAGTGCTTCATCACTGGCTGGGTTTGAGGTGGGTGAGTCACCCGTTGAGTCACGCTGTTCCGTGGTGGGTGGGGGACCCGAGAGGGGACACTGCCTGCGCTCAGATGTCACCGAGCTGCGCGGTCCAGCGCTCTCCCGACACTGCTCCCATGCTGCGTGCCAAGTGCCGCCATCCACACTGACTGGAATCTCCAGCTCTGCCTGCCCACCCCTCCTTTTTCACCCCTTGGATCTATATATATATATATATATTTCTTATTTTTTTTCCCCTGGCAGACCCTGCCAAGGCTTCTCTCGCCGTGTCCCTGTGTGATGCTTTTACAAAGCTGCAGCCTGTGGACACGCTGGGCTCGTGTCGCATGGCCCGGGAGGGCTGACCAGGGCAGCTCAATCCCAGCTCAGGGTAAAATCTCAAACAGTAAAAATAAAAAAATTAGCGTTAACCCCCTGCAAAATCTCAAGATGCTGAAGCTTGCTCGCAGCAGGACCCTTCTGCTGAGTGAGTGGGGAACAACCAGGTGGTTTGGGGGGATTTCCCCCCCCCCCCAGACTGTCCTCTGCCACTGTCCCCCCAGGTTCACCCCCTATCTGCTGGGTCCCCACGGCCCGGTCCTGAGTGGGTGACAGCCCGGACCGGGGTTATCTCCGGGGTCACCCCACGGTCCCCCCACCGCGCTCCGGGGGTCGGGGGCGAGCCCATGACATCACCGCCCCTGCTGGCCATTGGCTACTCCGCTGACGATGTCATCGCCGCCCCGGCTTTATTTTTCGCCTATCCCTTTCTTTTCTGCCCCGCCGGGATGGGGCGTTGCCATGGAAACGGGATGTGCCCACGGCCACGCGTCCACGGGGCAGGGCGGAAGATAAACATCTATGTCACTGTGTAACACAGGGTGGAATAACTTGTGTGTGATGAATTATGACACTTAAGTGAGTTTACTTAATTAAAATGAAGCCTCCATGCCTTGGCACCCGGTGCGGTGTGGGAGGGATGCTCGTCTGGACACCTTCAGCAGCCTTTGGTCGGGTTGGGGGGAGCAGCCTTTCCCGTGCTTAGTGTCTTTAGGAAGTCAGAAAAAAGCTGCATTTGTCTCATTTAGCAAGACTTAATCTTTCACCAGCCCTGAAATAATACTTGTTAAAGACCCGGCTGCTGTCTTGCCGGAAGGAGAAAGTGAAAAAGAAACTTTGAGATGTTACAACAGAAACATTTTAAAACAGAGAATGCGGACCTGAGGCTTCAAGGGTGAGGTGGTTGGATGTGTCTGTTTGAGACGGGAGTTAAAAGCAGCTGGTCCCTCCGAAGGGGCGCTCCGGGGGCTGTGCTCCTGCCCACGGTCACCGTCCCGCTATCGTCTGCTGCCGCCTGCACGCTATTGCCAAGGACAAAACAAAGCCCATTACCCCAGCGTTCAACTTTGACCTTGCTGTGGCAGGATTAAAATCTCATGAAGATGGACAACTCGGTGGCAGAGAGTTAATTTCTCTTTCCCCCCCACCCCTTCTCCTCCCCTCTGTTTTTTACTCCTTTTCTTTCCAACTGGCCTAGTTTGCTGGTGAGAAATTGGGAAAACAAACAGAAAATAGAGCTCGGCCTCGTGGGTGCTGCTGTCTGGAGGATGACGCAGGCAAGCCAGCATCGCTGCGGCCGGAGGAAGGATGCACAATCAGGGCTTTATCTTCCTCCTCACATCCGTGGCTCCACGCTTTGCTGTCGGGGTTCATTTCTTGGCTTTGGAGCATCTCCGGTTGTAGGGAGCCCCATGGGCTGCGGAGGGGCTGTTTGCACGTGCCCGTTGCTGGTGCTGGCTGTGAAGCTGGTGCCGCTGAACCCCCATTTTGCCCACGTGCTGGGGCACCTCGGTGTGCTCTGGAAAGGGCTGCACCTTCGATACCAGCTGCTTCACCCGGGGCACCTCCCCGTGTCTGCTCCTGCTGTGTTTCCGTCTCCTGATTGCAATTGCTGCTTGTTTCTTGTAGCAGGAGAGAGGTTTTACATATGCACAGGCAGTGGAGTGAGGGGTGGGGGTCCCCATTCTGCCCCCAGTTGCAGGGACTGCTCTAGAAGCATTGTTAATACTCACTTGCTCAGGGGACAGAGGTTTTTTTTCCTAATATAATCTAAAAAAAAGTTTGTCCTCTTACTATCTTTTGTACTCAAATCTGGTTTTTAGAAGCAGTTTTGGTGCAAAGCTGAGTTTTGCAAGAGTTAGGGTTGCTTTGTCTTTTTTTTTTTTTTTAATGTAAAAAAAAAAATCGCACCTCCCAAAATTTCAAGTGGCTTTAAGGGCAGCTTTGTCCGCATCCACCGGTCTCTTTTCAAACTAAAATTTTGTTCACTGTTTCCTCGGCTGATTTCCAGCCGAGCCCTGGTGCAGCTTGTTGATTTGGAGTATGATGAAATGCAAATGCCCTGCTCAGGCTTCTGCTCTGCACTGCAGCTCCCATTTCTGCTCCAGCCACCCGCTATGTGCCGGCGGGACCCACGGAGGGAGGAAGGTCGGTGCAGAGGATGCTTTGAACACCTTTGCAAAGGAGCTGAGTGCCGGCTGCCTTTGGAGAGAAAGATGTCTCCTTACCCTGGGCGAAGTAACACATAGTCAAATTTTTAAATGGAGTTTTAAGAGGCTGAAATAAGTGAAAACCTGCTTTGATCTCCTAAAACTCTTGTCTGTGCTATGAGGCAGCCACCTGTTAGCTAATAGATGGGGGGAGGAAAAAAAAATGTACCTTTGCTGCTGGTGTGGTCTTACCTTTAGTGGGAAGCTGAGGCTGCAGCTTTGCTTCTTGCGAGCCCTGGCTGCTGGCAGTACCCTCTTCTGCCACCCAGGCAAATAACATTTTTCAGTTATTATATAATGGCTGAGCGTGACTGACATAGCTGGTCAGGAGTCGGAGCAAACCTTTAGCCGAAAGGCTCCTCCGAGCTCCCCGGGGAGGGGGGGTGTGATGCAGCTGAACAGTTTCCCGTCCCTTTGCCAAGCTCGGGCTGGTCCCTGCCAAGAAACGGCAGAGCGGGTGGGTGGCGGCGGGCGCCCGGGATGCTGGTCGCAGGGCTCGGGTGTAAGTGAAAGCAGATGTGAAGTCTCCAGGCGGGCCAGGAGCATCACCGGAGCCGCTCAGACTGGGTGGCTCGGAGGATGCTGTGAAGTCGAGGCCAGATGTACATAGGCGCCTCGCTCCTATTGAAGTCAGTGGGATCTGGGCTTTGGAAGCAGAGGCTGTGCCAGGCCCTGGACTGAAAGGCTCCTGACCCGTTTAAGGCCAAGCTGAGGATTATTGTTTGCCTACAAGCAGGCTGCCAGGAACTGTCTCGGACGTGGCGCCTGCACTAGCCCTCTCCTTGCGGGCGCTGCTGGGAGCCCGCGGCGCGAGGGGCCTCTTCTTCGTGGTACCGGGGCCAAGAGCATCGATGCGCCCTCCTGGGCTCCGAGCGCTGCTGAAACTGTCCCTGAGATTTAAGTGGGGCAGGCAGAGGGAGTGTTTTGCTCACTGTTTGTACCACTGTGAAAGCGAGGCTTGTGCAAACCTGTATTCACTGAGGGTTGCACCGGGGTTGCGCCGTGGTGCAGTGCCCTTGGGCACCCTCTCACCTGTATCTTGTGGCTTCCTTGCAATGTCTGTGGAGGATGCTCGGGGTCGCAGGGGGATGGCTCTGGCACTTCCATCTTGTGCACTTCTCCCAGCCCAGCTCGTCCTGCCCGGTGCAATGAGGAGGATGCTCAGAGGAGGAGCTGCTTCGTGGGAAGGGCAAGAATTGAGCCCTGTTGTTGTTCCGTGGCTGGCAGGGTTTGGAGCATGTGGCTTTCAGGGGAAGGGTAACTGCTGGGCGCCAGCGTGGGTGTGGAGCGTGTCGAGATGGTGCAACTGACCCCGGGGAAAGCAGGGGTCGTGGAAATGCGGGTAGTGAGGGCAGAGAGAGCCCAGGGGTATCGTGCAGGCATCGCTCCTGCAGCCGCGCAGGGAGGTGGGCGCGGGGGCGAAGCTGCCGCCAGCCCTGGGGGGACCCGCTGGCCGGGTCCGCAGCGGTACCCAGGGGCAGCCCTTGCTTCGGTGGGGGATGAGGAGCTGGGGTTTGGGGTGCTCAGCATCGTGAGCTTTTGGAAGCGTCCCCAAGAACAAGGGGAGATGGGCAGAGGGACAGGGAGGACATCTCCACAGCACACAAATCCAAATTATTTGGAATGAAACTCCGCTTGGGGCAGGAGGCGTTGTGGTGTAAATGAGCTCTGTCCTGCCTTTGGATTTCAGTAGCCTAATTTTTTTTTTTTTTTTTTT
>NW_020799123.1:12069500-12083908 GCF_003259725.1 Athene cunicularia | reverse complement strand
AAACATTAACATATCACTTCATATTGGAGAGAAAGAAAAAATCTAAATTATTCCTATTTACAAGTGTATACTATTTCAGACAGCTGCAAAACTGGAAAGCATTGCCTTTACATTATTTCTCTCTCCATCTTCCCTTTCTTTCTTTTGCTAGGGAGAGAGAGAACTGAGCCAGAGTTCAGCTGGTTAGAAACATAACCACTCAGTTCTTAATCCTACATTTTCTGCCATACTGTTTCTCATAATCCAGTCTTCGTATCTGCAGTCAGAATATTCCTCAAATACTAACACTTTATATAAATCAAACCTGCAGTGCTTACTTTGAGGGAAAAAAGTCAGGAAACTCACAGCTAAAGCTGAAAATGTATACCAGACTTGTTTTGAAATGCAGTGATTTAGAAACCCATTCATACTGTAAATATCCTGGACAAAACTGGGGCTCCTATTCAGTTGTGAACTGTAAGAATTACAATAAGGCTGAGTTATAGCTCTTGCTTTGCTTTCCCAGTTTAAATCCATCTGAAGAAAAAAGTACCCCAGCAAGACATCTTAGGCTACCTAAAATTTGATATAATAAATCCCAGTATCTTAGTGTGATTTATCAAACACGTATCCTAGGAAATTCTCAGGTCTTCCTGAATCTATCAGACTCTGATGTAAACACATTCAAAGACACAAAAGACCATGATTTGATATTGATCTAGCAGTAGTTCATACTGTGTAAAACAAAGTGCAAAAAATTATTAACCTAGAAAAAAATTTCCTTGAGAAACTTAATTACTACTGCTTATGAAAGGCTCCAACATGGATTTCTGAAACCGTACAATCCATGTACAAAACATGCAAAAGGAATTTGAGGTGTTGCATCTCTTCTCTGAGAGCAAGTTAAAGACAGAAGAAAATGTTACTGTGATCAAAAAGATGTATCCCATTATCTTTCCAACAGCAATAACAACAAATCAACTTCTGTTGCATTATCTCAGTGATATGCAGAAGAAGTGGTTTTTCCCCCCCCCCCCCCCCTTTTTTTTTTTTTTTTTCTTGTGTACCACAGCACAGTCTACACTGACGTGGGATGGATGGGACAGACATCTCTTAGAGGCTGGGCTGTGCGAGGGACCATCATTTCCAGGTGCTGCCCGGGACGTGCTGCTCACCAAAGGGGCCAAACGTGGAGGAGGAAATTCCGTCTCAATTTCTGGCTCCGGCAGAGGAGGGGGTTTAGGAGATGTTGGTTTGTTCTCAGCTTTGTTGTGTATTTGCTGCATAACACGAGTGGAATCGCTGTCTCAACTCTGCTCGGAAACAAGGGAGCGGTTGGTGATGCCGTGAGCCTTCAGTGCACGAGAGGATGTAGGATGGGGGTGCTGTGTCTCGGGGTCCCCATGCTCAGCAGAAAGGTCTCCAGCACCATCCCCAGCCTGGCTTCCTGCACCCAACCCTCTGCTGGTGTCAAGCAGCAGAAGTTGCTGGGCCAGTATGTGTGCACTGATTTATACTGGTATCTGGTGTCTGTAGGTGTAAGAAGGTGAAAATTCCAGTGCGGGGCAATTCTTCCCTTTGTCTTACTGGCACCTCTGCTGCCTGCCAGGCAGGTGGGCCAAAACCTACACAGGGAGGATGGGGGAAAGATGCCTGTTGGCTTTGACAGGGCCACGCCTGCAGTGTCCGTGCTTGATCAGGGGCTTTGCTTCACCCTCCAGAGCAAACCTGCTCGTGCCGAGCCGGGGCGAAGGCGCTGCCTGCCCCGTGGCCCCCAGCTCAGGCCGCTTTGCGGTCAGCGGTGGCTAATCCTTCCTTCCCCGCTCGGGGCTGGCGGAGGCGGGTGGGAGGGGAGGGCAGGCTGACGAGCATGGGAATCTGGACGGCTATTCATCCGTAATTATCAGCCTCAATACGGAGCGAGGGGGAGAAGCGGGGGAGCTGGGAGAGAGGAAGACCCATGGGGAAAAGCAGTGTGTGGGGGGAGATTCCTCCCCCTTCTGCCGGGAGCAGGCTGGGGGCAAGGGGAGGGATGGCAGGGGTGACATCTTCAGGAAAATCCTTCCTCCCCGTGCCGAGGAGGCGGCGGGTGCTGTGGCTCTGCCTGCCGTCTCCTGCAAGCGCCGTGCTGGCCAGCTGGTCCCGGGGCGATGCCAGCCCTGAGCCTGTGTTGTGGTATCAGGGACCCCCAGCCTGCTCCTGACAAGCTGGTCGTTGTGGCGTGGTGCAGTGTGCACCTGCTTAATTAACCCCAATTAGTCCAAGCGCTGTTGCCTCTTCAGGCAGTGGCACCTCCTGGGGGGTGCAGGCTGAAGGGAGGTGGGGCAGAGACCTTGCCAGCGGCTGGTGGGACCTGGGCAAGGAGCTCCCGAAGGCTCCTCTGGTGACGTTTCCAATGTGCCTGATTTGAAAACATTTGGCATATTCAAAGGCACATGTGGGAGTCAGGTTGGGGTGTCAGAATTGGTGAGGCACCTCGTATCTCCATATCAGCCATGCACGCAGATCTCGGAGGTCCCTGTGACACAGGAGCTAGAAGGAACCCGACGGTGATCTGAAGGTCCTTCAACCCACTTGGGACCCCCTGCCCTGAGGGGAGTTGTTTAATTCTGGCTTTTCCAGTTTAGGATAATTCTGCAGTAGGCACCAAGGGTGCTGGATCTAGTGTCTGGTGTCAGGAGTGATCTGTGGTGCTGGACGCTGCGCTGCTCTCTGCTCTGTGGGTTCTCCGCTTATCACCCAGCGAAGGGTTTGCTCTCCCAGCCTAGTTTCACCTTCCCAAAAGACTATCGAGTGTCTCTTCCCCTTAAATTTCAGCGGAGCATTTATTTATCAGAGGCTGGCTATATCCTTCCTGCCTGATTACCAGTAGAAGGTATGCTTCAAGGTTTAATCCCGTCTCAAACAAGCTGTGGCACGTCATTTGGCTCTGGCATCGCCCTTCACAGCATCCAACCTTGGTCGCTACTTTGGGGACCGGAGCTGGTTTCTCCAGCAGTTTTCACCCTGTTCAGACCAGGTCTGACAGCACCCCCCCCTGCACTCAGCTATCCCCTCTCCTCTATTTTTTTTTTTTTGTTTGTTTTTCTTCCCTAAACCTGGGAGTCTTGCAAGGCTATGTTGAGCTCAGGTTGTGCTTCCCAGGGCTGGGGAGCCTCCGTTCTCCAGCGGTGCCGGTGGCCATGCCGCTGCAGGTGCGCTGCCCTCAGCATCGCCGGGAAAGCAGGACCCGTTTCTCTCCCTGCTGCTGCGTCTTTGGGGCTGCAGTGCTGAGGGTAATAAAACCCCTGAGGTCCCTCTGCCCTGCTCTGAATGGGAGCTTTGTCTCTGCAAAGAAATGACTTGAAACCGATCTGGGGAAAGGCGATTGTTATCTGAAGGCTCCTGAACTGTTTGGATCCTGACTTTGTTAGAGATCTTGTAATTTAAACTTCAACCTGCTTATTAGAAATTTGAGATAATAGTTTAATAATAAAAAGCAGATTTTTTTTTCCCCCTTGGTTCCTGTGTTCCTGTCCTCCTCTTTCTCTCAGCTGCTGTGGATATTTAATCATCTGATACACCCCCCCCTCTCTCTTTGCTTTTACTTTTTTTAAATAGTGGGATGAAATGGTGAGATGTTTCTCTTTGAGGTTTGCCAAGGAAAGATCATGCAGGCCTGTCCCTGCGGTCCCTGTGCGTGCATTTTAGAGCATGCCCACGGAGAGCTGAAAGGAGCTGGAGGGAGAGCCAGCTCGTGAGTTGTCCTCAGTTCGTGGGGGTCCCCTTCCCTGCGGGGGTCCCCTCCGAGGAGGGCCCTGACACCCCCGTCCTCTGGCTGCTCAGTGTCTGTGCTTGGGGATTGGGGTGGGATTTGGGAGCTCTTCCCAAGAATGATCCTCATCCAAATTCCCCCAGCTGGGCAGCAGTTCCCTGGCCCTGAAAGCGCCCGGAGGAAACGTGTTTGGACATGTGCGGGGTGTATTAGCATTCCCGCCGCCGTCCCCGCGCTGGGGGTGGCCACTTGCCACGGGAGCTGGAGGTGTCGATCCGGAGCCCCCGCTGGGTCTGGGCTCGGGTCTTGGGGGTGCTGTTGGGAGAGGCTGGCACCCCACGAGGCTCCCCTGGGCTTTGTGCGCGCTATGGGTGGGCAGCAGCCGCCGTTGTTGAGCCACGGGCAGTTACGCTCTGTCCCGGTTCCCCGCTGCTTGCCCCGATTAACGGATTTCGCAGCGCGGACAGGGCTCGCTGCCGGGAGCGCGGTGCCAGAGCCTGCGTCTGGCTCTACCGAAGTGGCTCCCGGGGCGCAGGAATGCGGAGGGCCGGGTGGGAGCCCCTGTGGGTGACCTCAGTGGGTGTGGGACTGGCCACGGCCAAAGCCACCCCAGTGGACCCCCGTTGCTGCCCGCGCTTGGGTACCTTCGGTTCGTCCCCTGGGCCGCTCCCAGCGTGGTTTGTTGTTCCTGTGGCTGCCTCCTGTGAGAGTGAAAGCAAAACTGAGCTGGGTGGCCCTGGGCGAGATGCTATGGCTCTGTCATGGTTTGGAGGTGGCCACTGGGCACTTACCCACCTCAGACCCCTGCTGCCACCCCCGCCCCCGGCTCACATGCTGCTGTGTCGTGGTGCTCATTCATGTGCTCGAATCAGTGGGTTTAGCTGGGGCTTTGTGCTCAGAAATTGGAGGGGTGGGTTAAGATGCAAGACAGGGCTGTGAGCATTGGAAACCTGCAGCTACCTGCGTCGCATTTTGGCTCTGCTTGCTGCCAAGTGCCCCGGGCTGTGAGGAGGGGGGGGGGTGGATGGAGTGAGGAGCCTCACAAGGGCATCTGGGGGGTTGCAGCATAACCCTTTCCAGCTGTGCCTGCTGTGGAGAAAATGTCATTACAGACGGGCAGGGTTTGACAGTCCCACCCAGAGCAAAAGCCTGGGACTGGGCCAGGAGGGATCTGGCAATTTTAGCTTTTACAGAGGCTGTTGGATACTGATGGCTCCCATGGCTGTCGCTGGCTAAGAAGAATTAAAGGGAGACAGAGCTCAGCCAGAGCCGTGACTAGTTTGCAAATTTGGCCATCTTGCTGTTTAATGACTCTAGTTGGGCTCGTTTGGAGGCAAAGGCCCAAACTCACAAAGTTACCTGTCACGTTTGTGAGCTCTGGACTGGCTCAGGCGCTCGTATGGTGGCACTTCAGCCCTGGGCTTCTTTCCAGGCGGGGGTCTTTGGGGTGGGCGAGGGGATGTGCTTCCCCTCCGTGCCCCCAGGCTGGCGGTGGGCAGCCCTGGGGGAGAGGGGGAGTTGTGTTTGGGTCTGTAGGCGCTCCCGAGAGATTTCCTGCTGGGCCCAGGTTACGCTGGTTCATATTGGCTCCTGCTCTGGATGCCACTTCCATGACATCATTTGGCTCTTGAAGAGTGGAGGAGGTGAGACACTTCTGAGCAATTATCTAGTGCAAATAGCCCATGGTAAATAGACTCAGCGAAGTATTGACACTGAGACTGTTTCTCTTCCTAATTTCCTGCTCTGGGTGAACTTGCCAAGTAGCCAAAAATAGAGGGGGGGGGGGAACAACCCAAACCCTTCAATCCCAACCTCAAACCAAGACTTCAGATTTCAAGTCAGGACATATAGCTACTGTCATCTAGGTAATTGTATTAGCAGTTAATGACATAACTTCCACGTGGGATCTTGGCCTAGGACTAATTTTAGGAAATGAGTCTCCATTTAGCCTGCTTGCATTAGCTGGGGAATCTTCCTCCTGGACTGGTGCTCTGATGTTCTCACCATTACGCTGTCAAACTGATGATCCCTGCCCTGAGCGGAGATAACTCGCCTGGGACACGTAGTCCTAAAGACACATTAAAACTGGGGCCTGTTGACATGCCCAGTGGTTGCCTCTTACCGGAACGGCACCCAGGATGGGTCCGTTTCCAAGGTGAGGAGGGATGAACACAGTCCCTCGAGGACTGATGCACCCCAGCTGCCATCACCACCAGTTTTGCCATCGGGAGGGCGCTGCACGTGCCGCCTGTGCCCCGCGGAGCCGGCGCCGCCAGTCCCTTTGCCTGTTTCTCTCCCACAGCACCCTCCTCGCCAGCCGAGCGCGGGGTGAGACCCGGCCGACACGGGGGCTGCGTCCCAGGGTGCCACAGATACTCTGTGCTCTCGGGCTGGCAAACTTTAACTAACAGAGCCCGTTTTTTATTAACCTGCATTTCCTTCTGGTTCCACTATTACCTCTGCAGAAAAGAATCTGACCCCTTGCTCTCAGCATCACCCTCACTTTTTTTTTTTTTTTTTCCCCCCTCCCTGCTGTTGCTTTGTGGTTTGGGTGAAACTCTGCAAAACCCTTCTGAAGTTCCCCGTGCCAGCCAAGCGATCCCTCGGCTGTGTCACCGCTCCCTCCTGCCTTTGTGCAAAACTCCTGAGAGAGTTTCGGGCTGGCACAGCAGCGGCATTAAGCCTGTCATAGGTCCCTCTTAATTAAATTTGAAAACTGCTTGGATAAGAGGGCTTTCTGAACGAGTCAGGTGCTGGGCCATGGGCCTGAACGACTGCCACAGACTAGCACTACCACCCACAGTCCTGATCCCCATGACATGTGTACAGATTATGGAGAAATCCCTCAGCAATGAGGCTGCTTTAACTCCTTCGTGCTCTGGGGCTTTTACACGGAGCTCCGAGCTGTCCCTAGAGCCTGGCCCCGGCGAAGGGACATGGTGGTGTCCCTGCGCTGCCCTCCCCGGGGCTGGATCAGCGAACGGTGTCAGTAGCGGGGGCACAGACAGCGTCCATCCCGCAGTGCCGGGTTGGAGCCGTGCTGCTGACCTTGCTGGGTGTGAGCGACCTGTCCAGGGGAAGTGCCATCTAAATATCTTCTTTGGATGCGGCACGTAACGCGACAGGGGACAGCTCCGAGGCGGCGGCTGCGTGGCCAGCAGTAAGAGGGAGGCTTCGTGTCCCTGTTTTGCCAAGAAGGGGTGGAAGTGGACAGAGTCCCGTGGGGAAAGCTCTGTGAAATGCCGATGACCTGTTTTCTTCTGGGAAATGCCGTGCTTGCTTCACCCCAGCTCACATGGGTCCGGCTTCCCAGGAAGGGTGCTTACCCAGCCTGCAAAACAGGGCCGCGCTCCCTGGGATATACAAAATAAACAAACAGGCCGGAGATGTGCTTTAATCCACCCTGCTCGAAGCAGACCCAGCTCTGAGCTGGGTTTTACGTTGCAGCTTTGTGCACCCACCTGCGTTGGGCGTTTTGTCTCCACGTATATCCGGCGTGGAGCTGACCACACGATTGCTGGAGGCCTTGGGGTTTCTTAAAAAAGCAAAACATTTTTCCATCTTTGCTTTCCCTCTGTTTGGGGGAAAAAAAAACAAACCACCAAACCAACAAACTTGAGCAACCCACTCCCCATCCTTTGGGCACCTGGATTCTGCCTGGGAGGTTTTATAGGGAGGTTTTGCCAAAGGGGTGTTCAGCGGTGTCGAAGCTGTCCCCTGCCCCTGTTCCTGAGGTTTTCCCTGCGTGTGCACGCTGGTTCCCAAAACTCCAGTGTTTGCTGGGGATGGGTGAGGGCTGGAAGAAGTCACACGGGGTGATGCGTGACTTCGCTCGCAGCAGCGATGGCTTCACCTTCTATCGCAGCTCCCACTTCTCGATGGGCGCTTTGGTCTAACGGCAGCAGGCGTTTTGAAGCAGGAGGCAGAGGTGGTTTAGGAGGGACATTAAAAAGCAATAATGCAGCTTGTCGAAGTATGTCGAAGCCTCCTTCCAGCCTGGAGTTTTGCTGGAGTCAGGATTTTTTTGTCTCCTATTAAATCACACATTCCCAAGGAGCCTTTGAGCCTGGCGCACTGGGCACGTTTCAGAGCCAGGCCAAAACCAACAATTATCTCCAGTTTCAGGAAATTTGAAGCTGTGGTTAACAGTGTCTTCTTGAGGACTGACAGATGACACAGGTGGCTTAGCGTGCAGCCAACGCTAACCCTGCGTGTCGATGGCATTAATCATCTTGACAGGTTGCGGTGTGGCAGATTGCTCAAGGTGGGTCTCCTGGTTGGGAGGTCAGGGGTTCAGGTCTTGGAGGAGGTTTGTGTGAGCACGGGCTCGTGGCTGGACTTGCCGCGTTGGAGCGATGTGACCCACAGTACTCTGTTTCCTACCGTGGCTCGCTGTTGTTATTTCCCCAGGCAGTGGGGAAATCGCTCTATTGCTTCCTGCGGAGAAATGGAGGTAGAAATTTTTATAGGCTGTTACTAGGTCTTTACCATTAAGTAAGGGCTGAGGGAATACTTTATTTGCTGAAAAGTTGACTTTCACGTTTTCTGCGACTATTCTGATCAAATGTATTGAAAACCTGGGGCTCCAGATGCCCCCCTGGAGGCAGCCCTGCATCTGTCCCACCTCATCCTGACCCCAGCTCCAATTTTATTCAAGCTCTAATGGGTTCACAAGGAGAAAAGGGAGTTGTCTCCACTTGGTGAGCCAACAATTTTCCAAGTCTCTTGTTGGTAAGTCTTGGGATCTGCAAGCCCGAGGGGGTGTTTGGCATCTCTGCGTGACTGGAAAATCCCAGTTTCTCTTATTCTAGGGAATGGGGGTCACAAGCTCGCAGGAGCTACTACCCAAATGCCTGCAGTAGGGAGGAAGGATATGTTTTGCCAAAGCGAGTCCCTGCTGTTTGAGTTCCTGGTTAGGAGCTCGATATCATCTAAAAACCAACACAGGGAAGTAAACAATGAGTCTGTTTTTATTTTAGTCCTTTTTCTTTCTCCCATTATTTAACCTTTTAATTGCTTCAGGAGTAGCTGAAACCATAAGCCCCAATAGATGTAATGATCTGTTTGTTGGGGAGCCTCTGCTGCTGGTTCCTTCCTGTAATCCTGTAAAAGCTGAAAAAAGGAGGAAATATTTTTCTAAGGCAGCTGAAATGAGTCCTCCTTTGGCCGTTCACTGTAATAATACTAGGTGTGAAAAACCCTCTGGTATTTATGAGCAGATGTGATTCAGGAATAATAAAGACCTGAGAACCTGTCATAAGATCATGTGGATCAATGAATCATCTGCCAGATATGGCAATTTTGCGTATCAAACTACGTACCTGACACCGATGCAATTTTTATGGTGTTGTCTGGTGGACTTACAGTCACTGCGCCAGCCCAAAGCGTCCCCAAAAGGGAGAGAGACCTGGCTGCTTTAGAACCACCTCGCCAGGCAAGAAACTTGAGTCGGCAGGAACCACCACTTACTGCTGTCTGCAGCTTTGATGAGGAAATTTATATTTCTGTTGAGCCATGCAGAGAAAACAAATATCACCCCCCATCAGCCGCCTTCAAAGGAAAAAGCTTCTACGCCTCGGTTTTGCCAATGGCCGAGCAGTTAACGTGGCACCCACGTGCTTGTGGGCTGTGACGGCATCCTGAGAGCCTGGAGAAAAGCTTCTCCTTGCCCAGGTCTGCGGGAGGGACCTGGAGGGGGACGGTGACGGGCAGCAGCCGCACAGAGAGCATCCCTGGAGCTCTTGGGCTGCAAATTATCGCTATCAAGGGGTTTGTGTTGCTTAGCTGAAGCACTGTTACCTTGGGCTAGCTTCATTTTTGCATCAGCTAATGGCTTGAAAAGTTGGCTGTTGCTTTTACAAAAGCCTTGCCTTGCTGCTTGTCTTCCTTTCTGTGGTTTTCCTCCTGTGCTTTCTCTCTTTCCCTCTTCCGCTCTCCCTTACTTGAAGTGCAGGGAAAATATGTGCAGCTTTCCCAAGAGAACGTTTTGGCATAGTCATAACTTGTTAAATACTGTAATTAAAATATTTTTCTCATTAACTTGGAAATAATGTTTCTTCCTAAATTATACCGGAGGATTTTTTTTCTTTTCTTTTTTTTTTTTTTCTTTTTTTTGCTAATTAACTTGCCAGTTTCAACAAAACCGCTTCAGAAAATCCTGGAGTTGTGAAGCTGCCCTTGTTGGGTTCCTCAATGTGCTTCCTGCGGCCAGGATCATCTGCTGGGAGGTTGTCAAAGGGGATTTTTTTTTTTTTTTTTTTTGAAACAGGGTGGCGAGGCACAGCTCAGGTTTGGTGTGGGTGGATGTATCCGGCCGTGTTTGGTCTAGTAACGTCTTCTGGTGTTTCCCAGGTTTCTCAAAGTGATGTGAATATCTTGAGGGTCTTGCTCTGGGGATGTTGTGTTGGGAAGCTGAGACTTGTGAGTTTGCTGCCGTGGGGGTGCTGCTGGAGCCCTCGTCCTCGTGGGCTGCCCAGGCTGCTGGAGCGAACCAGCACAGCGCGATGTGACACAGGCAAAACCCAGCTGCAGGGGACTCGCCCTGTGCCCTGTCCTCAGCTGACTGCACGGAGCTTCCTCTCCTGTATTAAGCTAAAGCAGCAGCAGGACCCAAGAGTTCACAACTGTTGGGACTTGCATGTAAAACCAGGAACAGTTTCCAGTGGCATTTGGTGATTTTTCTGCATGTTTACAGATTTCCCTCCAGGGATGCAGAGCGCCCAGGAGGAGGTTACCCACAGGCCTTCTGTAAAGGGCTGAATCCTGGAAGTGTAATTGTCTGCAAGAAAGCTACTGAGGGGGCTTTTTTATTAGGTGTAGTGCTGGTGTGGTTCGGGCTTGACTTTCCAAACCTGTTGCTTTAGGCTTCTTGTCCTTGCTGAGGTGCAAGAACACTTGTGCAGGGGTCCAGGGAGCTCAGCGTGAAGAGCTACACGGGCTGGGTTAACGCTGCTGAGCATCTTCTGAACCTGGCTGTGGTCCTCGAGGCTCCTTTGAGCCTTGTCTCAGATTCATCCCATTCATGTGAAAGGGCCCGTTGCTCCTTTAGCAGCTGGTGGGGGCTTGTTCTCTGGGGGAGTAACTGCAGCCCACAAACGGGTCTCCGAGCAGAGCCTCCATCCCTCCTCGGCTTGCTGTTAAGATCCTTGCTGGTAACGCCTGCGGGGAGCTCCTGGGGAGATTCCGCACCTCCTAAAAGAGTTTGCTGTTTGATCTTGTTAATCATGTTTTAAGAAAGTCACCTTTTAAAAGAAAACAGTTTTCTCCCCTGCGCTTGCGCATTCCCATGTGCTCCTAGTGCCGGTCTCCTCCTCCTGAAGGTGATGGGTTTGGGTCTGCGCAAAGCCGGGGGGTGTCAGCCCGCCTGTCCCCAAGCTCTTCCTTCCCCTGGATTTCGGCACCACCCCACGGGACGGGGTGACAGGGAGCTGCGGGTGCTCTGGGGGCTCCCCGCAGCCCGCGGGGTCTCTCGGGTTACAACCCCACCGAAACGCCGCCTCCTGCTCCTCCGACAATTACCTGGCCACGGATCCCAGTTGGGTGTTTTCTGTCGAGCTGGTGATTGCGGTTCAGAGCAAGGACAGACTTATGTACACATCACCCTGGCAACGCTTAGGTAAAAGCCTCTGAGAAGCACTGGGGTGCATATTATGGGCTATTGCATTTTCCTGCTTGTGCGCATGTGAGCTTTTTGCCCTGACGCTAGCCCCGAGGTGCAGGGAACACCCGAGCTGGTTTAATTACCTTCCCTGCCTTGCGCGTTTGAAAATCTCTACCTTGTGTGACTTATTTTGTTTCTTTTTTGGACTTCAGTCTGTTCCAAACCCCGTTGCAGATCTGCGCCCAGAGGTCTCGCGGGGACTGGGCGCAGCACCCGTGAGCTGACCCCGAGCCAGGGTGCAAGCTCGGTGGCCCTGCCTGAGGCTGCCTGATGCCAACAGCCCAAGGGCTTTGTGAGGAGGATGGGTGGCCCCTGGATTTACCGAGTGTATCACCCGGGTTAATGCAGCAGCATCTGGAAAGCCTTCTGCATGAGGCTGCTTGAATGGAATTCGGGCCAAACTTGTCACAACTAATTTAGTCATCTAGAAATGAAGAGGCTGATCTAATTGGATAAGTCAACGCACCAGCCTTGGACCTTTATTTTAGGATGGGCTGTAGGCTCCCAGCTCTCTCCTTTGAGTCCCGAGGGCAGCAAGGCAGTAGCTGGAGGGGGTGACTCCCCTGCCTGGTGAGAGATGCTCCTCTCCAAGGAGCTGACAGTGCTTGGGACACTGGGCTGAAGGGGTTGCATTTATTTCTCTGCTTGTATGCTCGTTTTTGACACGGGCTTTTTGAATATTCATGTGGGGCTTTTTAAAGAGGATGATGTCAAACCTAGGAAATGTTGGGTGTAGCAAGACTGAGCTTATGGGTCACTTCAGTTGGGCTAGAGGGTGTTCTAGTGACCTGCTGTCGTTTGAGAATTCTCAAATGGTCTCCCTAAACTTTAATCTAAGCACGCTGATGGGATCATTCACTTCAAGGGTGTCCTTGTGTGCTCCTTTCTGAAGCTAATCTAAGTTTTGAAACGTTCTTGGGCTCCTGTCTTAAAAATATGATGTTGTGCTGGACTCCAGCAGTGCAGTGGAATGCAGAGACTCCCAATTTCTGCTTTGCTAGTGGTGATCTTCAGAAACCCCGGGCTGATCGCTTCATCTCTCTGCATCCCCGTTTGCCCTTGTGCAGAACGGGAATATTGCCTCTCTCCTGCCAGCACAGGTTGCAAAACGCATTTCACGTTACTTCTCCAGTTGGGAAATGAGTAAACCCTTCTGTGCGTTTGCCTTATTGTTGTCTTGGGCAGTTTGAATAAAAGGCATTCTCCAAAGAAGCGCTTTATCGGCGTCCTAACGCGTCGCAAAGAGGAAACATGTTCGGTCTTGTCTCGTGCACAGCGTTTGCTCCCTGCAACCAGCTCGTGGAAGGGAGCGCGCCCAGTGCCACCGGGCACCCTGAGGGCTTGTGCCGGGGCACACGAGGGTGCTCGAGACTGAGGAGCGGCCCAAAGAGCGCGTGCTTGTGCCTTGCAATTCAACGGCAAGATGCCTGACTCGCAAGGGGCAGTTTGCATTGAAATTGGTTTTCCTCGTTGCAAAGATGCCGAATTTTGGCGAGTATCAGTTAAATCAACTCCCTCCGCCCCGCCTCTGATGCTGCATCTTGGGGCTTGTGCATCTGTATCCATGAGCAATACATTTTGTGGGTGGCAACGTCAGATTAGCTGATGGAATTTATTAGCTCTGGTGGAACCATTTTTAGGCAAGATGTTTTTGCAAACAGTGTTTCATCATAAAACACCGCTGTCAATCACCTGTAGGCGAATGACTCTCAAAAACCCAACCCTAGATTGAAGGAAATGATAAGTAGTCCTGCTTGTCCTAAAAGCTTTTTTTTTTTTTTGGGGGGGGGGTTTCTTTATTTAATATATTGCTGAGTAAATAATTATTGGCCTCCTGTACTGCAGAGTGGGTGTGGAGGGTCAGCAAGTGCCTTGAAAATGGTTTCAGTTCTGCATTCGACAGCAAAGCCAGACGATTCCATGAGCAAACAGGACTGACCGTGCTGCATTCCTCCAGCCTGGCTGGCGGGTGGGTAGTCAACGGCAAAAAAGCACCTGAGGTGCTGCAGGAGCTCTGCTCTGGCTGGAGAGGGGAGCTGCTGGAGGGAGAGCTCTGGCCAGGGCTGGGGCAAACCTTCATCGCTGCCATGATGATGATGGATGGACCTCAGCTGAGGCCGCTGTCCTTCAGGGCCGGATCAAAAAGCAGAATGTTGGGATTTCCCTGTGGTTGCACGCAGGGAGTAATTCTGATTTTCAGTAGGAATTATTGGAACGAGGTGACTTTTTCTGTAGCAGGGACCAACCGTGAGCTGTAGTCTGGGAACGGCTCCTCCTTGGCAGCGTTGTCTTGGCTGCACAGCTGGAGATTAAGTCTTTAATTGGGTACAAGGCAACAGAATTTAAATGCTAATGTACATACCTGACGTATCGATGGCAAATATTTTAAGGATTGACTCGGTATAGAAGCAGCACCTAAGCGGGGTGAGTGGTAAGCGAGGATGAGGTGATGCATGTTTGCAAGAAGGTGTTTGATCCACGAACATTCCCAATGCCAGGAAACAGACACCCAGGGCTGAAAACAGCCCATCAGCCACTTTCACACTGGGAAATAAAGCGTGTGGGTGTTTTTTATTTGGGGTTTAATGAAATCCTAGATCAGCTTGTGTGAAGGGGGGAGAGTAAATTCTCCATCCCTTGAAGTCTTTAATGAGAGCAAGCAGCTTTCTGAAGCAGCAGCGTGAGCTGCTGATCCACGCACAGGACCTCACCGTGAGCTCCCAGCCTTCCCCGCTGAGCCAGACCCTCCTGGCCACGCAGCTCTTGGAAACGCATCTCCGGGGAGGCTGCGGGTTCATCCCGGGGCCCAAATCACCCCCGACACCCACACCGGGGTGCAGCGACCGTTAGCCGGGGTGCCGTTCTCCCGGCACGGGGCACACGGCCCTTCCTGACAGCATCTCCTCGTCGCCTGCTATTTTTTCACCCCCTCCGCTGTTTAACTGCACTGTCACTTTTCTCGCCTCCTTCTTTTCAGTGTTTTCTCCGACAGTTGCTTTTTATAATTGTGTATTT
>NW_020799123.1:12024344-12069450 GCF_003259725.1 Athene cunicularia | reverse complement strand
CCCCTCTCTGTTGCTACCTGTTCCAGCCCTCAGGCGCTGAGCTCGGAAATGCATTCGCTGGGGTTTGCCCTGGCCTGTCGCATACATCATCCCGCGGAGGATGGTGTGCATCTGTTTGGCATTTATTAATCGTTGCAGCTTGACAGAGTTTCTTCTGCTTCTTGCGTTTTCTTTTCCAAAAATTATCTGCTTAAAATAACAGAGCAGCGGTTGGCATGGGGGAAGGAAATGATGTTCTTCGTGCCCTTGTGTGGGCTTCTTGGGTGCATGTACCAAACGTGTTGTTTGGAAACTTTCTGTCTTCAGAAATTCACAGGGATACAGGGCGGTCCCCACCCCCTGCCCCCTCACAAAACGAAGTGGTGAGCTGCGTGTAGGATTCAGGCGATGGTGCCTTTAATCTTTGCTTATCAGTTGAAAATGAAGTTAAAATTAATAAGGGCCAAGACTTGTTACTGCTCAATAGCTCCCTGGGCATAGGACGGAGTCATCTGGGTTGGAAAAGCCCTTAAAGCTCCTCCAGTCCAACCATGACCCTCACCCTGACCCTTCCCAACTCCACCAGATCCCTCAGCGCTGGGTCAACCCTTCCATGTTACCATTAAGAGAAAATCAGCTTTTGCTGATTTAGGTGACCCTCTGGGACACCCCAGTGCCTAATTTGTGAAGCTCTAGAGAAAACGATGCTCACATCTGACACGGCTCTGCTCCCCGGGGCTGGCACGCTGCAGGACTGAGTTTACTTCCAAGAACCCTCAGCTCATCTCTGCCGACTTCCCCAAGCCCTGCCTGCCCGTCACATCACGGCGAGAGCGTGAATGCGAGCGTGGAGTCTCAAAGGTCTCCTGGTGCAGGCAATACTTTGCCTGCGAGATGTGTTTGATCCCAGCTCCCTCTTCCAAAGGTAGAAGTGTTGCACAACAGCACGCTCACCGGTTAAATGAAGACGTCCCACCTTTCCTCTTCTCTGGAAATATTTAGCTATAAGCCAGCTAAGGGCAGAAGGTACTTGTTTCCAGTACAATGTTTTTTTCCATCTTCACGTCATAACGTCTTTAGCTGTATGTAATTAACTCAGAAGTGATAGGCTTGTAATTACCCAGCAGAAGCCTGTGAAAAGGATTGCGTTAGTCTTTATCTCGGGAACTTTATTAACAAAGATGTTCTGGGCCATTTTGGGATATGCTGAGTTGTCTGAGCTGGGCAGAGCCCTGGATGCACGGAAAGGCTGTTGGAGGGCCCTGGCTCAGCCCTGGGGTGTTGCTGTCAGCAGGACCTGCTGCAGATGGCTCCAGGGGTTGGAAGTCGAGTTGCTGGTGTCCTCTGTTTCTATGATTCATCTGAGACTTCAGTCTTTGACCCAAACTGTTGCTTTCTCTTGTTTTCTGTCTCTTCATGGGTGTCACTGGAGGGAGGAAGCCTGTGGTTAACTTGTGGAAGTTGGGCTGTGTAGGAAGGACTCGTAAAATAACCACATGACATGAAATGACTGTATAGCTCTGGAAATTAATACTTAAGGATTCTCCTGTTTGAACGCGATGAAACCATCACAAACTCAGTATGTGTATCTTGAACACACTATAAGAACGCTGTTAAAGAAATGTGGGTTTGAGCTTGTGGTTCCCTCAGCGGGGGAATAAGCTTAGCGGCTCTGGCTTTTTGGTCTGCAGCTCACATCAGTTCGTCTTCATTATCACTCTGCCTGGGAAAAAATAGTTGAGTTGGTCAAATGGAGATGACTCGGGGCTGAACTCATATGTCGGAGCCTTCCTTGGAAGTTTTGAGACAAATAAAATCATACAACGTGCTGCTGAGGATTAGACCCTGAGCTGACCTTAGAGGTTGACATTATTTGAGGGAAATCTGCAGCCTGTGGTTGGTGAGCGAGCAGCGTTTCCCCTCGAGTTTGTAGCCCCTGCAAGATGGACACAACGCTGGGAGGCGAGGCATGCCCTGGATGCTGTAATGTTACTCAGGAGCAGCACCCTGCAGCGGAGAAATAGGACTATTTAATTTTGCATCTTGGCTGCTCGGGATTTGCTAGAGGTAGTTTTTGGTCATCTTCTAGAATTTCTTGTGGTTTGAACTCATCAGGTTTGGGCATTTCATGGATGTTGCTTCACATCGCATCCTTGCCTGCCTTTGAGTCCACGACCGGCTGGAGACTTCTTGGTACTCGGCTCTGCAGGGCTCATGGGCAAGTTGTGCTGCCTGCTCCAGCATACAGATGTCAGATGAGATGCAAATTGCCTTTTAGGTCCTGGTAGTGACCCGCGTGGCATCTGGCAGTGTCAGTGACTCCAGGCAGGGCACTGTGCTGTGCTAGAAATCGCTGTTTTGTTAACGCCTGGGCATTCCTGTGGGTTGGAATAACAAGGGGTGGGTAACCAGGTTAATAAACGTGAAGGTAATCGGCGAACAAGAAAAAAAAAAGCCAAGCTGGTTAAATAGTTTATTTGGTGATTAATTATTTTTATTCCCCTGTCATTTGAGGCATTAATAGAGGGAGAATGGTTCATTGGTTAGGGCACTGGTCTGTTTCTTTGGAAAAGGAGTTCATGTTGTTCCCTGCCATGGCTATCTTGTAAAATTGTGGAAAGTTATTTCATCTCTTTATGCTCCTTGTGTTTTGAGGCTAATTATAATAAATTCAGTAACTTCTGTATCTCATGGGGGGAAAAAATTACGTTGTTATGCTCATAGCTGCTACTGTTCATATCTAACAGTCAATATACAGCAGGAGTAACGCTAACTACAATGAAAATGTTCAGTTTAAATAGGTGTTTGGAATAATAATAATAATACTTAAGATGCTTCAAGCGTATCAACTGTCCTGTAGGAAGCTCCTGTGCAGGGGGCGTGGGGACAGGCAGCATCGTTTCCAGTTTGCAATAGAGAAAGTGAACACAAGCTGTCTAGTGCTATCGCAAAAGATCATAATGAGCATTAATAGCTCTAAATTATAAACAGACATGACAAGTTCAACACATGCTTTTACCGGAATGATTATCCTTTGGAATGGGCTCCTCATCTCCTCCATCTCTTGACGTCTCCCAGTCAAGCCTGGGACTGTCTTCCCGTTTATGTTGTTCAGTCCTAGTCGTTGGGCTCGGTGCGGGCGTTGCAGGATGCTGACACGTGCAGAAGTGAGAAGAGAGCCTGAGACAGGACAGACATACTCCCTAGTTGAGGGAACGCCACGTTAAAAGGAAATTTGTACCACTGAAAACACTGGACTCATGTAATGATTTGAAGTCCATGGCCACAATAGTCTCCTGTAAGGTCCCAGATCTTTCCTCAGAACACCAGGACTCTGTATCCTCACAAACTGGCCACACGCTGCAGGGTACTGCGGGGTTCCTGGCTCCATGGCCCAGAGCTGGGAGGGCAATTCTGAGCTGCACAGAAAAATCAAGCCTTTTAAGACAAAATTCTCTCAGGACACTTTTTGATATTTTTTTACTCCCTGCACAGGTTGGGTAAAATTCTTCACTTCTGTACCCTTTAATTTTTACCCATCTGGTTTCTTTGTTTTAGGTCCTGGAATCGTGAGAACTTCCAATGACTTGGCAAATCTCTCTGAATCACTGACGTTTCGCTGCCATCTCCACCCATGCCTGTCCCTTGCTTGCTCCCTCGCTGGGTGTCAGTTCGCCAGCCTACGTGCTGAGAAGAAAAGTTAAAAAGGTAAAAGTCTGTAATCTGATTCCGCAGTGACCTGTCTAATCCTGTTCCCTGGTACAGTGAGAGCTGAAATACTTGTACTGCAAAACAATGACTTGAGGAGACTAGAGAAGGAAGATGAGAATCTGCAGGGATTTATTTTTATTCTTTTTTTTTTTTTTTTCTCCCCCCCCTCTCCATCTTCTGTCTTTTGCTGGCTGAAAGGTGTCAGCTGGAAAGCAGGAGTAGCGAGGAAGAACTTGGGGCTGGGTGCGTGAGTAGCAATGCGTTGGACTCCTCTTTGTAGGAGAGTAGGGGTGCAGTTTCAGGCACCTCAGACTAAATCTGTGTGGCAGTGGCTGCACTGAGTTGTCCCAAAGGTGAAGGGCTCCAATGTGGTGAGTAAAGCACTACGGCTCCACAAAGACCTGCTGACTATGTGCTGCTCCTACCCGTGGAGCTCACAACAACTCTGAAATGTTCCCATATTGGGCTGAAAATGAGGGGTTTTTTGACATTTGGAGTGGCTGGGCTTTGCTGGCTCCTCCGGGACAGCAGTTCAGAGCGTTGCTCTGACCCCGTCTGGTTCACACCTGGAGTCCCAAGCAGCTGCTGCCCTTGTGAGACCAGGGCTGGTCTGCCCGTGTTCCCTTCCCCTTGACCTTGCGTTGGATCAGGGAGCTGAGCCCAGGCTTCCAGGTCTGGGGCAGGGGCTGTGGCCATGGGGCTTTCCCATTTTATCTTGTTCTGTGTGTGTATGTTTGTGCAAAATCCTTCAGGGACATCTTTGGGCATGTGGGCTTTTGTCCTCTAGCTTGTTGAGAAAAAACAACTGTGGACTGAGCCTTGATGCAAGTTCCTCTGAACCGACCTGCCTTTGCAAAAGGGTATTTTGGAAAATCAGCCTCTTCAGAGGAGAAACGGGTTCGTTTCGGTGGGTTCTGCTCTGTTGAAAATGCAGCATGTTGTGCGAGGTCTGGATGACAGGGGTTATGTTTTGAGTTCCCGGTTGTATCAGAGAGGTGTACTCTCCCGTAAGCCGCTTTGTCCTCTCTCCTAGAGAACTTTCTCCTGTTGGGGCTGTTTTTCCCCTTTACCAAAACCTCCAGTTTGCTGCTACCCTGAACTGAACCATGCTTTCAGAGCAATTTCCAGCTGGGAACCCGAGCGCGCAGTTCCTCGAACTTCATTTTTCTTATGTCTTTTGGCTGGGTTGCGTTATTTCCTTCCTTATTTTTTTAGGCGCAGTACCCTCCAATCCATCTGATATTGCCAACGCCGTTGATGCAAGTGCCGTAGTGTTGTAGAAAGGGAAGGCTTGGAGAGGTAGGAAATCAGTCCAAGGTCAACTACAGCCGTGCTGGTGGTGCGTATACCGAGGCGACTCGGGGTGTTACCCTGCAGAAGGAAGCGCCTCTGCGGAGGGCTGAAGGTTTGGAGGGGTGGTTTGGGGTTAGAAGGTTTAGGCTGGAGCATGGCTGACTTCTGTCAAAGCTGCATCCAGCAGAAAACACTGCTCATGGAAGTCATGCAACCGGGGCTCTGTAATGGAAAATCTGCCACACCTTAAATGCTATCGTATTACTCATGAACGCAATACTGGTAATTAACTGAGTTAAAAACCAGATTTATTGCATGTCAGTTATCACCTAACTAGTTGGCATATCTGAGAGATGCATCAGAGGCCGGATGTGCTGGTTTCCCACCTCAGGTAAGAGAGGTCACCTGCCCTGCCACCAGTGGAGATCCAGTGGCTCTTGCTATTTTTAAATATAATCTTGTTCACGGACAAGAATGTGTTTAACGCCACTGGGCTGCAAGGTTATGATGTCCTTAGTGTAATGAGATGCAAAATATCTAGTAGTTTCATCACAATTTTTTGTCTCTGTGGAACCTTCTAGCATCTCCTGATTGCTTCTGACATCAGAAATGTTCTCAGGCTTTACCCCTCCACCCTGATCCAGAACAGCATGGTGTAAATGCTGTGCTGGATTCAAGCTCTTCGTTGCTAATCTGCTGTGAAGGCTGTGGGAACTGATGTGATTTGTTGATGCAGTTGCTTAAAAAGGAAATCTGAAGGCACCCTGTGCATGCAAGGTAGCCAGGTAACAGGATTACAACACCTGGGATTAAATTTGCAAATTATCTATAGCTTCGAGTTCAGATCTTATTCTTCAGTTCAGTTTCTGCTCTGAAATCTCCTATTCCAAGGCATGGCTTATTTCCGTCTTATTTTGGAGGCTGGTGCGGAGCTGAGGTGCCTTTGTGCTGCTGAAGCACCGCGTCTCGTGTATGTTCAAACGCTGCAGGAATTTCAGACCGTGTGAATTTAGTGTGTCTGCAAACTTCATTATTTAAAAAGGAGAAATTAAGTATTTGGAATCTGAAAGAGCACATAGCTTTGGCCTTCTTGACGCATAGTAGGAAAACTATGATTGCTAAAGTTCAGGTTTTCTAGGTGCCTACATGCATAAAAGTACCGGGAATGTGTGATTTTTCGCCTTTTTCTGTATCCTCAATAACTCGTCTGAGTTTGCTCAGGCTGGCACAAACTGGAGAGAGATGTCACATCTCCTGAACTAGCCTGATGCCTTTGCTTCCAGACCTCCAAACAGCAGAAGAGCCTGAATGCTGGGGAGGAGGCTTAGGAACGTGATGTGGGCGGGCTGCTTTTGGGGCTTGAGGACCAGGATTTTGTATGGGAATGTGTGGCCAGGGGGAGCAGGGCAGTGATTATCCCCTGTACTCGGCACTGGTGGGGCCACACCTCAAATACTGGGTTCAGTTTGGGGCCCTCACTACAAGAAAAGACACTGAGGTGCTGGAGCGTGTCCGAAGGAGGACAGGGAAGCTGGTGAAGGGTCCTATGAGCAGCACAAGTCCTCTGAGAAGTGGTTGAGGGAGCTGAGGTTGTTAAGCCTCGATAAAAGGAGGCTGAGGGGAGATGTTATTGCTCTCTCCAGCTACCAGAAAGGAGGTTGTAGTGAGGTCTGTGTGTCGGTCTCTTCTCCCAAGTGATAGGACGAGACAAAATGGCCTCGAGTTGCACAGGGGGCATTTAGATTGGGTACGGGGAAAATTTCTTCACTTGAAAGGGTTGTCAAGTCTTGGAACAGGCTGCCCAGGGGAGTGGTGGAGTCACCATCCCTGGAGGCATTTAAAAGACGTGTAGCGGCGGCGCTTGGGGACAGGCTTTAGCGGTGGCCTTGGCAGTGTTGGGTTAAGGGTTGGATGATCTTAAAGGTGACAGGTCAGTGTTTGAGCCCGCCCAGCCTCTGCTCTGGTGTCTCTTAAGCTGCTTTTCTATTTCACAACATCACACCCATCTTCTCCGATGCCAATCCCTGGCTGAAGGGCCAGCTGGGAAGGGAAGCACCTTTGCTTTCTTTTAAATAGATAATTGGTTTCCAGTTTGGGGTGTGTTTTTCCATCAGGACTGTGGTGGGTCGTTCCCATGTGGAGAGTGGATCCCACCCCTTCATTTCCTGCTCTTTAGCAGGAGAGAGCACAAAGCCTTCAGAGCAGTGTCTCCTGGAAGTCAGCGAGAGGTTTCCTATTGTCTGCAGGGGAGGGAAGAATTGATGCCCTCAGCTTCTCCTGCTTCTCCCTTCCAGAACAAGCCTGGAAACCTGGCTGGGAGCTGAGTGAGGAATTCTTCTCCCTGTGGCCCATCCATCCCACAGCTGGCACCTCCTGTCCCTCCAAGTCACTCCTGTTCCCATAAGCCAGACTTAAAAGAAAGAGCTCTCTGTCTCCGTTCTTCTCCCTGACGGATGTTGGCCGGGCAGTGCCCCGGAAGAGGCGGCTTGAAGCCCATCCCCATGCCCTTGTGATGGGGCTCTGTTGGTAGGAACTGAATTTATATCTGGCTTTTTCTCTGCTCTGCCAAGGTCCCCAGGACTTACCCAGACATTGCCCATGAGGAAGTGCTTGAGGTCCCAGATGTTCTGGATTTTTTTGGGGGTGTAGTACTACAATACTTTGGTAATACTCAAAAGTGTTTCTGCTTGAAAACCCCTGAAAGCTGCTGCAGGTGCTGAGGGGCGTAGCTGCTCGATTGTGTTGCATTACCTGAGGAGCTCGGTGAGTCTTTGCTCTGCGGTGTACAAAGCCATCCCTCGATGATCCGAGCACCGTGTTTTCTCGGGGTGCAGTACCGAGTGCTTCTCGCAGACAAAGGCAGAGCGCCTACTGCAGTTGGAGTTTGGTGTTTTGAGTTGGCTCAGCTGTGCCAACTCAAAGCCTGAAGCTTTCTCATCTCTTGAGCAGTTGTTGGCTGCCTTTGCCACGTGCTGTGGAGGGGGGGAATTGCCATTTCCATCAGATTTACGTGGGGGCACTGCCTCATTTTCCTGAATTTTGTACCAAATTGAATTCCGATTCTCGAGCCATCGGAATACTTCAAAGACAACGCTTTCCCCCTTGGCACCTTCCACCCAAGGTACCTCCTTTTCTGCTCCCCAGATGTTTGATCTGCTGTGTGGCTGCTTTGCCTCATTCTTTTTTCTTTTTTTTTTTTTTTTTGTCAGACAATAAATCGTGTTTTGCTTTCTTCAGACATGTGGGGGAGATCCCAACAAGATTGATGACAGAGTGGCTAATATTTCCCCACGCAGAAAACAGTTTTGTGCAGCGCAAAGCTCAGAAGCGATACAGCTACTATCTTGCGGGATTATGTGGGACAGTAAATCAGAGACCTTGTTCTTATCTCCCCACAACCTGCGAGGCTGCAGCGTGGGAGGGAGACCACGTCTGCCTTTGAGGCAGGGTGCTGGAGGAAAGGGAGATGCTGTTGGTCCTTATCCTGATACTATCATTCCCCAAAACGTGCCATCCTCTCGTGGCCCGTGCCAGCCACCCCGTGTGTAGCCCAGGGGCTGGGGCAGTGCTTTGGTAGAGCCGCAACGAGGAGTTGTTAAGGATGGGGTTTCCAGATGTGTTTTGGGGAGGGGGCACACTGTCCTGTGCCAGATGTCGGCAGACGCTGATGGCAGGGCAGGGGAGGGAAGGTCTGAGAGAGCGGATGATGATTTAAAGCAATGTACAAAAAAGGGAAATATTGTTGAATTTTTTTTATTTTTTATTTTTTTTTATTTTTTTTACAAGCTGTGTGTGTTTGTGTCCATCTCAGCTCTGTCTGTGCTGAGCCTGCCGCAGCTGGAAGCAGCCAGCGGGCTGTCCCGCCTTGCAAGGTAGCGCTTGGACCTGTGCTGACACAGAAATACCAGTTCTGTTCCATTCCCCTCCGCTCCGACGGGCAAGTGCAGGCACTTCCCAGCTGCCCATCCTTTTCCTCAAATGGCCTCTGGTGGTCCCTGCTTGGATGGAAGGAAGGAATCAAGCTGTGTGAAGCCCACGTTGCCCGTGCTCTCTGGCCGGCTGGAAGCGGGACAGTAGGCGATTCCCATCCCCCTGGCCCTGCCGTCCCGCTCCCCCTTCTCCCCCGCAGCCCTGCCTTGCCCTTTTGTGGAGATTTATAGAGCCGAGTGGGCTGAGAACAAATGAGCAGACATTAAGGCGATGTGTTCTGCATACTAATGACAAGATACTGCTTCTGCACCTCGGGGCAATACTGGGTCAGGCCAGTTTAGCTGTAAACTTTATTTATGTGCTTATTACATCGCAGCTGCAGTTTGCCGGCCCGGGCTGAGGGTTTAGGGATGTGTCCGGCAATAAATTTTGTTTGTTTATTTGAAATAAGATGCCCCTTCCCCCCAACCCTTCCTTCCTCTCTTTCCTTCTTGGAGGGGAAAAAAAAAAATCCCTTCTTTGCCATCACAGATTTGTGGGTGGAGTGGGGAAGGTGGGATGAAGAGTGAGGAAGGAGAGGTGACGAACGAGCTTTGTGGGGAGCAGTTGGATTTATTTAAGCCTTGCTAGTGTAAGGGAGGTTTTACCCTCCTCAGCAAGTAGCAGTGGGCAGAGGAGAGGAAGGGTCTCTTCATCAGAGCTTTGGGGGAGCCGGAGTCCGTCCCTGGCTCTGCCACTGAACCCTTGGCACGGTCAAGTCCCTTTGCCTTCAGCCCCATCTGGTATGGGGGACTCGGACACCCTTTTTTGCCCATCTCATTTACACCAGAGATGGGTGTCGCTGTGCTGCTCTGGTACAAGCCGTGGGGAGGTGGGTTTGGTTTGGGAGAGGACTTGCTCTGTGCTTCTGAGATCAGTGCAGAGATGGGCGGTGATTTATGCCCACAGCAAATATGTTCTAAACCATCCTATTTTTATGGTATCCCCTCCGGCCTCCAGCCTTGTTTCCTCCTCATGTTACATCTTGTCTCCTGGGTTTATAAGCGCTCTGGGGGCAGGGATTGTCATTCTCTCTTGTCCTGGCTCTGAGCTGCTTTTCCGCCTTGCTCCATCATTCAAAGCAGTAAAACACATGGACGACACGCTGAGTTTGGAGCAGGAGCTTTGCCCGCTCCTGCTCTCACGCAGAGAAGGTGGGAAAGGCTGAGCAGAGCAGAATCGGTTCCTGTGCGTTTTTCAGAGCCTCCTCTGAGAGGGATCCCCAGCCTGGCTGTGCCTTGCTGGTGTTGCTGTGATATAAATGAAGGATGCCCTCTCTGGGCTGGTGCTGGGACTTTTAAGTGGCAAGTCCTTGCGAGGATAAGGCGTTATTTCACTCATCTGCCCCAGTGGCCTCTGGTTCCTGGGGCTGAGCGGGGCTGGATGCGGTCGCCTGGACCTGGGGAATGGCTGCTTCAGGGCTGGAAGTGAACTGGATCAAGGCACAACTGCTGGCAGGGCTAACTGGGCTGGAAGAGGCTTTGTAGACCCCATCACATCTCTGGTGAATCCACCCTCAACATCTCCATGTTGATGCCCAGCAAAAGTTCAGCCCAGCAAGTAGGAAAGACTCTCTGTACCTCTCTGAGTTGACAGAGATTTCAACAAGAACCACGTTAAGCATCCAGCCCAGTTCATTTCTCATCCATGAGGGTCAGAGAGAGTTTAGGTTGTGGTGGAGCACCATGTGCGTTGTAGGGGACCAACAACTACTGCCTGAAAGAAAAAGAAAAACAAAAACCCCCAACAACAACAAAAAAAAGAGCCACCTAGACTCCCCAACCCTTCTCCTTTTTGTTCCCTGGGCAGAAACCTCCATCCCTGTCAAGCCTTACCCTGGGGCGGGGGGATGAAGCCTTCCCAGCAGCACCGCTCCCTGTTGCCATGCAGTAGACTCGAGCTCTAATTGGGGTGGACTGGATTTCCCAGGCCCTCTCTCCTGGCAGGGGCTCCAGATGTCCCCGAGGTGATGGAGCAGGGCTGGGGCAAGGCAGGACGGAGGCAGGGGAGGAGGGCCTGCCTGCCGCGGGATGCGCCCGGGGGCCCTGGCAGGAGCGCTGCTGGAGCGGGCTCTCCTGGCTTGCAGCCTGCTCTCTCAGCCGGAGGTAACGGGCCAGCCACAAATGCCGAGGAGGAGATCAACGGGGGGCGGAGGAGGGATGAAAGAAAACAACCTTCAAAAGAACATGCCCTGCTTTTTTTTTTTCTTTCTTTCTTTCTTTTTTTTTTTTTTTTTTTTTTTTTTTTTTTTTGAGGGAAAAGGTACTGTACTGGTGAGGACTTCTAATGAGCGAAAGGCCTTTTTTCCGCTGAATCCAGAAATGCCCTCGCTTGATAAAAATATAAAAAAATATATATATGTGTGTGTTTGTATGGTGTTATATAATTGCTTTGTCATTCCTGCCCATTCCAACACAGAAGACCCCACAGCTCGTAGGCATGTTGTCTTCCAAGCCAGTCTTTCCCCTCTTCATTCCCAGCTTGCTCCTGTCCACCACTTCTCTAACAGAAAATAATTTTGCAGCTGAAGTCAAGGTTCCAGACATTGAAATAGGAAGGAATCCCTCCGTGCTAGGAGTTTTCTGCACATATTATTTTAAGAGGCTGCCTGTTTTGGGGAGTGTTGTTTCGTGTGTTATCCTGAGGCTGGGCCTTGGGGGGGAGAGGAGTGCATGAGGAGGCATCACCCTACTGCTGTGGTGTCCCGGAGTGGAGGGTGGTAGCAGGACTGTTTGAACTCAAAAATGAGTCCTTTGCTGCTTCTGCCATGAAACCCGAGGTTTGATACCTTTTCGAAATGGGCTGTCGGGTGATTTCATGCGTTTCGTCTTGACTGTTGCTCTGCAATACCTAAAACTAGAAGGTTGGATGTCTGGGATCACTGTTCCGTACCCGATTACCTTCTCAAGTACAAAGAGCTCCATTTCTCCTGCAGCCTGTCATTTACAAGTCTTCCCCATGGACTGAAATAGAAATTGGGTGGGATTTGTGCCTAACAAGCCCTGGATGTGCCTCTTATTTTTATATCCCCTATTTGTTCTTAGACACCCTAGGAACTGGTTACTTCTCTAGGTGCTCGCGGAGCTCAGGATGTTTTGGGAGGTCTCTGGAGGGCTGTTTCGCCCTCTGTGAGCTCTAGGCATAGACTCAAGCCCTGTGCAAAAGATGGCCTGGTGGTTCTGTCAGCGAGATACCTCATCCCTGCGGCGCCGTTGAGACTGGTTGGCTTCCCAGTTATAAACCCATGGGTGACCCTGCTTGTGGGGGAGAGGAATGGAGAAGAGGAGGAGCACAGGCAGGGCAGTTCAGGGCAGGATTACAGTATCAAGGACCCGTGGAGAGCTGATGGAGAAGACCGAGATGGGGAAATGGTGGTGGGGTGAACTCATTTCTTCAGGCAGTCCCCAAGAAGGACACCCCTGCCCTCTAACCACTCCTCGTTAGAGGTTTAGAAAGCTCTAATTGGGGTTTTCATGTTGCCTCTCCCAGTGCTTAGCCCAGGGCTTTGGCTCAGAGCTTCTCGTCAGCTCATGTTTTGAGCATGAATCTGTGTTTTCAGGTGAAACCCTATCCCGGAGGAGGCTCTCCCGCTCCCCTCCCTCCTTGGTCGGCTGAAGGTCTGCTCTTTCGGAGCGGATGTAGGAGTTTCCTCCTCATGGCCTTCAGGTAACTTGCCCACCTGCGGCCTCTGGATCAAACTCAAACCTGTTTTTGCAACAGCAATTGCAGAACTAGGCTGGGTTTGCAGGAGTACTGCTTTCCAGCAAATCTGTTCAAGAAAACCTCCCGGCACCCCCTCCCTGCAAAGCCCCGGGCCCTGTGCTTCGATGGGGATGACTGAACGTGGATTAACCCTTCCAGCTTTGCTTGTCCAGCAAATTTAGACATCGATCTGAGTCCACGTCGAAGGCATCTGGTGCAGGGGTGCTGTGGCTGTGCCTCTTACCAGTTCTGCACCCCGTGGTCTTTGGGGTGCAAACTGGGAGAGGGACGTGACACCGGGGTTAACGTATTTTTGGAGAGGGAAGTTCTCTGCTTTGTTGTTGGATACAGCCTCTCAGCCCCACTGAAGGGAGCTTTTAGCATGCAAATGCACTTTGTCTCATGCTTTTTAATGTTTTACTTCTGGTAATTGCCGAGACCGGTTGTAATTTTTGGACGTGGCTGGGTTTCCGAAAGCAGCTTCCCCTTGAAAGTGGTTCCCGTTGCTGGTGAGATTTGATTTCTGCCCCCTCCCTTTTTTTTGGTCTATCAGATTGAAGGAAGCAAACAAGTCACCCTGGCTAATGTTAGTGCTGGAAAGTCCTGAGGTGCAATAGTGAAAAATAACACATGTTAACCTTTGAGTGTCGTTGTATTATATTTTGTTGTGCTTCTAGTACAACTTTGCCGGGAAACAATAAACATTTTAGGCCAGAACAGATCATCAGCTGCGTAAGCCACTGGAGTGGGTCCAGCGGAGCTGCACGGCTTCGCTCTCGGCGGAGGCTCCTGCCCCTCCGGCCGCCCGGGCGCCCGTTGGACGTGACGCCTCTCCATGACACTCTCCTAGAGATGAGCTTTCCAGAACTCCAGCTCTTAACCCTGAGCCTGGATTGCAACACCACAGCTCTCCCCAAAAACCAGAAAAATATCGGTGCAAGCTGTCAAGATGTTATCACGGTTGTTGCACAACACACTGTTCCATGGAGGGCTCTCCTGGGGAAGCGGGCTTTGAGATGTGCTGTCTGTCCATCCATCTGTCTCACTGTCAAGGACTAAGTCTTTCTGGTTAGTGTCAACAAAATTTGCTGGTGTGTCAGAGGTATAAAATACATCAAATTCCAGCAAGCTGCGTGTAGATAGATGAAGGTAGAAGAGAAGGTCTTATCCAATCTCTTGCTGAAGGGAAGGGTGCAAGCTTATTTCAGCTCAAGCCTGCTGGACATTGGAGAATCGAAGTGTGATGTGTCATACTGCAGAAAGCCAATCTTCATGGGTTCCCCTGCTCTCATTTTCTGCTTTCCCCCCTGAAAGCTTTGGCTCCAGAGCATCAAGAATCTCAGCTTTCATAGAAACCCAAGCTCTGACTCTCAAGGTTACAGAGAGAAGCATGAAAATGCGACTCTCCGAGGACTTGAAGCTTGCAAAACTCAGCAACGCTTGCAGGAAATTTGGCTCAAATTTGGTCTCTGGCAGTCAGGCGAGATAGACGTGGTGTTGGAGTTTGTTAGGAAATTTGCACTTGAGTGTTACGCAGATGGATAATTTGTCTGTCCTTGGTCTATATGAGCTTGTGACCAGACAGGCGCTGTGCAAAGCGAGTCAAATCAGGCAAGTGGCTCCTTCTGGCCCCATACGGTGAAATAATTCTCTGTTAATTGAATTGTGTCCTTCCCTGGTTGCTCCTCTGAGTGGGATTTTGAGCTCCGGGCAGACAGGCTGAGGGTTCTCCAGCCCCTTTCCCAAGATCCATTTTGCAAACCAAGAGAAGATGATGGTGCTGGCCCCAAGGAGCACATGGTCTGTGCAGACGGGGAGGAGAAAGAGGCTCAGGGAAGTGAAGGGACACGCTCGTGGTCACGGTGTTCCTCTGTGGGAGAACTGGGATGAGAAGTCGGGTCTCCGGGGCTCCTGCTGAGCTCCCCGGGATGCCGTGCTGGCTGGCGAGGGGCTGGGGCTGTAGGTGCCTGTACGCTTGCCTGCATGACCAATTTCCTCCTCTTTACAGTTACTGGCTGCACCATCTCGATGCTGACCTTGTTCTTGTTTAACTTGGCTTTTGCTGCAGCTGCTGCGTGTTCCTGAGTGATGGATTTTTACCTTCATGCCAGTTGGTTTGGGGGAAAGGATGTAGTCTCACTGACTTGTTTGCGTTGTGGGTCTCTCTAAGGCCCCCAGGAAAAGCATCCCAGAGTGCTCTCACCCTATAAAATATACCCTGGCAGGTTTTTTTTCTGTTCGTATTGAGTTAGTGAGCCAGTTCTAAATAGGCTGGGATTCTGTACAAGGGTAGCATGGGTCCCCACTTCTTTTTCTTAGTGTAGGCATTTAGCTGAGGCACCCAGATGAGTTGTTTTTCCTTTTTGGTGGTGAGCACTTCCAAGGCGGTGCTGTCCTGAGCAGCCTGGGATCCACCTGGAGCTGCTGGTCTCTGAGGGATGATGCTCCTTCAGCTGAGGCACCGTCATTAAGCACCTGAAGCTGAGAGAGATGTTCAGGGTTGGCCTTTTAGTAAGGCCAAGGTTTGGAAAAACTGTAACACAATGGGTGCTGGCATGGGGCTCCCGGAGGGATGTCACCCATCTTGCCCTTTGCTGGGAGAGCTACTTGCTCTGGAAACACCCCCAGCACGTGTGTTCACTGGAGCCGAGCATCCCGCCTACACAAGTGCCGATCTGAGCCCGGTCCTTTGATGCAACCTGTGACAGGATGGGGATGAAGGGAGAAGAATAGCTCTATCTACTGGGCAAGCTGCTAGGGACAGCGCTGGAGGGGATGAAAGGGGAGAGCTGCCATCGTGGCGGTGATCACAGGCAGCCCGAGCACCTGCGTGGGCAGCCGGGTCACACGGGCAGCGGCTCGGACCCGCAGGACGCTTCCCCCGCCCCAGGCCCTTTTGAATCTGCAGTTTCCAGCTCAGTGGAACTGGGGGCAGAGAAAGCCCCAGTGAGGCTGAGCTGGCCGCAAACAAAGCGCTTAAAAAGATAAAGGGTGAAAATGGCTTTTTGGTCTCCCATCGCCTCGTCCAAATTCACGGCGAGTGCGCGGTGGATGGGTGTGCAGCAGGAGACCTGCCCCGTGCACCCCGAGTCCCGAATGAGGGGGGACAGGGCATCCGCTCAGGTATTTCAGATCTAATGGCTTATGGCCACCGAGTTCACCGCGTGGCAAGTGACCACCTAAACCCAGCAGCATCGCTCCGTGCTGGAGCGCTCGTGCATTGCAGGAGGGTCCCTGCGGAGCCCCAGGTGCCTCCCAGCCACCACCTCCTCCTCTCCCCGGGCGTTTTAACTTGTTTCCTTTCGGTGGAGGAAACATGACTTTTCCCATTGATGGAATTCAGCCCCGACAATGCCGAGTGACACAGTTTCCCACTCCGAGCATGCCATCGTGCTGCAGCGATGCTGCGATGCTGGGTAGCCCTTTTCGGACCCATCTGCATGACAATGCGGCGGTCTGTGCTACCATTAGCTGCCCTTTTGCTATTAGTACCTAATGAAAATGTAACCATATTTAACCCCCCACAGTCCGAGATTAGCGAGAAAGGGGCCTAAGTGGATTTAATTCTTTTGTATGGTGAGCATCAAACTCTCCATTTTGATTGCTCTGTCCCCTCTTCCCCTCTCCAGCGGGAGAGGGAGGCAGGAAAGCTGTGTAAGGCTAACTCTATCCTCTCAGCTGTCCCCGGCACAATGGGCAAAGTATCTTTTGTGGCATTAACGGCTTTGGCTGGGGGCTGGGGGGAGCCGGGCTGGAGAACAATGTGTGAGAAGCTGAGACTGTGGGTTTCCCACACGGCCCAATATGTCTCCCCGCACCCCCCTCTGGGACAAGCAGACCTGCAGCAGCCCAGCCCACAGCTGATCCCGGCTTGATTGGCTTTTTTTTTTTTTCTATTTTTTTTTTTTTTTCCTCCTTCCTTCCCCCCTCATTGTGCTCTTGAGAGATGAAAATCCTTTCCTGGCGTGAAAGGAGAGGCGTGCCTTAAATCCCCTCCCTCGGACGGACCGGGCATGTCATATGACGGCCAAATCCACCGGATTAGTGTGTGTGTGTCTGCGTGCGTGTCCTGCCGGGGGCTGGAGGCGGGGGGCGGGATGCCCGATATCTATATTCCTTCCCTTCCCCCTCTCTCCATATTGATTTCTGCCGGGATATTTATTCATTGCACCTGCTGGCTGCTGGCCTCCCGCTGCCCGCCGGCCTTTCGCTGTGGTTTTGAAGATCCAACCTTGGGGCAAGGGAACACAGTAAATTCTCAACCCTTTTCCCATCTCCCATCCCCCTGTGTTTTCCCAAATCCAAAGATGGGTCTCGGGGGGGATAAAGGAGCTATCGCTTTGGCTCTGTGCAATGGAAGGGTCTTTGCGGGAAGAAGATGGGACCCCTCCAAGGAAGGGTCTGGGTTGATGCCATGGCTAACAGGCAGGCCTGGGCTTCCACAGGACCAGGAACGTGGCCTGGCCCCCAACCCCACCTCGGTGGGGACCCCCTGGGTGCCCCAGCCGGTCCCAGCTCTGGACAAGCTGAGCGCGATGGGAGGACAGTCCCATCGTGTTCGTCATTACTTGTGGGAATCCTGATGTTAAGGATTTATGCTTGTGGGAAGCAACCTCCTAGAGGGTCACCTCCTCCTTCCGCATGGGAAGAACTGAGGCAGAGAGCTCTTAATCGACAAAGCTGATGTCATGAGCAAAGTCAGATTTGGAGCCAAGAATAGCATTTACTACCATTTCATTCCTGCCTCAGTGTTTTTCATGTCCCAAATTCACAACTGTATTGGTTTCCCTTCAGGTTTTTTTGACTCGTGCTGTGTCATTTCGTGCTGGAATTCCTGTTTTTTCCAAGAAAACAGTTTTTAGACCCCACCAGCCAAACCAACATCTCCCGCCCGCAGCGTGAGAACTTGCATGCTCATGGAGGAAGTCTGCCTCGATTGAGATGAGTTTAGCAACCGGATCTGCAGCCTCCGATCTGTTTCTGTGTGCACAAAGTCTTGCTTAGTAGGAGAGGAAAAACCTCTGTGGAGCAAGCACAGGCGTGAGGGCACGGGTGATGCTTCAGGTCGGTGTGGGGGGGTCCAGCAAGTTGTTAGCACCCCTGTAACGAAGGGACAGTGGTGCAACAGCCCAGGGCTGAATGAGGTGACCTCTCCTTGCAGGCAGTTTGGTTTTGCTGCGGGTGAGGTTTGCTCTATGTGCTCATAAGTTTGCTATAAGTGTGGAAAGCACCTTATTTCTAAAGAAAAATCAATCTTTTTGCAGCAGCCATTCCATCGGTCCTGGCTGACAGCGCTGGGGCACGGTGTGTTGGACCACCAAGCTGGTGATGACAGGCTCGGGGTGTGAGGCAGATGGCCATGGTGGCCACCACTGCCATGGTCAGTGGTCGAGGGAAGGCTGGTGGGGGTGTGGTGGTCTGGCCACAAGCTGGGGCAGCTGCTCAGGAGGGATGCCAGAAAGCAGCATTGCCTGGGGTTGCCTCCTCCAGTGGCCTCACTGCATTGCCCCAAGGTGGGCAACACGAAGCCTGGGGCTGATAGCTCCTGGGACAAGAGGTCCCTGCTGAGGAGATGCTCCAACTGGTGACTTAAAAGATGCCCCAGCTGGAGGGTGAGCAGGGATGCAGAGCCATGCCCTGGAGCAGCAGGGATGTGCCCACAGCCTCCGGGACCGGGGATGCTGTGGTCCTCAGCGGGATGTAGAGGTGAAGTGTTGCAGGGCTCGGGCGGGAGGAGAAGCGTGCGAGGGGGTGGGGAGGGCGGTGGGGGACGGAGGGGGCTGCTGCTTGTGTGAATGTGCCCCCGCTCATTGTTCTGCGGCTTTATTCTCCGGGCCTCGATGGGACTGATTTAGAAATCCTAATCAGGGAGCAGTCTCCTCGCCTCCCGAGTGTGACACAACTCGAGCTGCTCCGGGGCGCCTTTGTTCCCTAATGACAGCTGACTTCATGCAGCAGTGGGAACAGTTTGAGCATAACTCCGCACCGGGGCTGGCAGCTGCAGCCTTAACTCTTTCTTGCCCACCTGCACGGCACAGTGGGACGGGGAGGGTGGGGGGAAAGAGTAGCCAAAATGCACCTAGCCCCTGCAAGGATGCTCGGCTTCACCTGTGGCACCTCTCCCGAGTGTCTGCAGCGAAGGGCGGCTGGAGAGAATAAAGCTGCAGACGTACAGTTCTGTTGGAGGCAGCGGGGGCAAGAAGCAAAGTCATTTTCCCAGGGCTGTCGCTGGTGTGTGGCTGTTTCGGGTGTCTGCTGCAGGTATTCACTGGGAAACAACTCAAACAAGCCCAACCCAGGGCAATGTTTGCTGCTGCCTTGGAGGAGGGAGGCTGAATTTCAGAAACTGCACCTCCAGTTTTGTTGATGCTTTGAGTGTTGGAGAACGTCTGCGGCCCTGGGTGAGCGTGAAGTGCTTCCGCGCTGGCTGTGGGGCATTTACATCACTTGCATTGAAAGTAAAAGGCATTGAGTCACTCCAAGATGTTCCCGGAAGACGTTTCTGGCTCTGCCAGCAAAGAGCTTGAGAGCAAGCGTCCTTATCCCTCTCTTGGCCTCGGTTTCTTCCCTGGCAAAGTGGGGCTCCTGATATAATGTCCGGCACAGAGCTGTGTTATTCGGCATTGGAAATGTCCTTGGTGATACTTTCTAGGCCAGTGCTAGCAACGGTTAAACCCTTTTCCCCTTTCTGTTTGTTGTCAAACCACTACTCTGACCTGGGAAAATACGTCTGGAAAATTACCCTTATTAAAGGGGGACGACCTGGGAGAGGCAGAGCTGGCTGGGCCTGATGGGTTGCAGTCCTCTCTCCTCGCCGGGTGAGCCCACGGCGGCTCTGCACCCGTCAGCACTGGTGGGTGCAATTAGCAGATGGGTCCATACTGGTTTCCCAGCACCTGTGTCCCCGAATCGCGGCCGCCCATGCTTGGCCAGTGTCTCCCTGGCGACGGGGCCACGGGATGCTGTGCAGTCCATTTGTCACCAATTGTCACTGTTTTGTTCTGCCTTGTATGCGCACTCGATTGTGTCACGGGGGAGGTGAGGAGGAGCAATCAGGCCTTGTCTAATGGGCTGCGGTCTCCTGCTGCGGGGAAAAATGGAGGGTCTGCCTGCGGAGGGAAGGGGAGAGGGGAAGGCTGGAGCTGCAGCTGTGCCTGCCGGGAGCATCCCAGGTACGGCCGCGATGGGACGGCTCCTGGCACGCTGCGGGACGCGCACTGGGCAGGCAAAGATCCTTGCTTTGATTAGACGAGAATTTAGGTCAGGGATAAATTTGGCTCGCTGCAGCGTGGCTGTATCCCTGCCAAGGGCTGGGGGGTGGAGGGGGTGTCAGCCCTTCCCCTTGTGCTGGCAGGGCGGTTCAATGTCCCCCCCCGTCATCTTCCGTGGGGATGTTCATCCCTGCCACGCTCGTGCAGAGCCATGGGATGGGGTTGGTTCTCCTCATCCGAAGGGAGGTGGGTTTCCTGCAGGACGAGCCCAGCCCAGGGTACCCCTGACCCTGACTTGGCTTGGGAGCTGCAGTGCCCCCGGGGGGGGGTCTGGCTTCCCAGGTGAGGCTGCGGTAGGCTTCAGGCTGAAGGCGGATTAACACCTCATCCAGACCTCGGCTTCTGAGCAATTCATATTTCCCCCAAGTGTGTTGCTGAAAGGGATTTGATGTATTATGGATTTTGGTATGCCTCTGTTAGCGCATGTCAGTTTTTGGCTGAAGATGTGACCTTGTACTAAAATATATTATTTTTTTTTTTTTCTCTGCCCTATCATCCCCAACTTACCCAAAGTGGAATGATTCATCTCTCCCTGCTTGGCTCCATCAGCTCCCTTTTTTTTTGTTTTTTTTTTCTTCTTTTTAGTCTTCCAACTTCAAGAGCCACCAGGACTAGCTCAAAGGTAGAGCTGAGGCCAACTCCAAGCCTCAGCACCCACACTCAGGTTTTTCTGTAAACCTTTAATTCAGACCAGGCTGGCCAAAACATTTACGGGAATTCAGGGAAGTTGTTCAGCATAGCTGCGAGGCAGTTGGGAAAACTTGAGCAGTCAACCCCAAACCAGGCAAGCTGAGGCGGTTCCAGTTTGGCTTCCAGACCTGGAGCTCAGCGTGAAATACCACAGAGGGAAGGGAAAAGAGGGTGTCCTTGGCAAAGCGTCAGTCGAGGCAACTGAAACCGCTGAGCTTTTCCAGCGCGTGGTATTTGGCAGGTTTCTTTTCTTACTCCCCGGTGGTCATCAGTCCATGTCTCCAAACCGCCGTGTGGTTCAGCTCACTTGCCTGCACGGGCTGGGGGACTCGCAGGGGGGTGGCTGTACGATGCTACCGTGGATCCCTGCGTTGCTTTTTGGTGGCTTTTTCTGGGTGTTGTGCCAGTCGCCCACCCAGACTTTGCCATCTCTGAGCCTGGCAGGAAGCTGCTGCTTGAACGGGCCCTTTGTGGGGGTTGGATCCAGCTGAAACGTGGCCAGGAGAGCAGGTTCTGGACTGGAAAATTGACGCTAGTGCTGTTGAGGGAGGAACGCAGGGAAGAGTGGGAAGCTAAGATAAGGTCAGCTGAAGACTTGGGGAGAGGCTTGTGAGATTTTCAGTGATCCTTCTAGCCACCATCCACCAACACCACGCTACCTCCTGGGGAAGACCAGGCAGTGTTTTGAGAGAGCACCAAGGAGCTGGTGAGGTCCCTGTGCCAGGGAACGGCACAAATGTCCACGAGCTTCCGCAGAAAACCCGCATTTTCTCTTTCATGTTGCAACTGCACAATGCAGCAGAGCAAGTAAGGGAAGGACGTAGAAGAAAGGGTCCCAAGCAACTGTATTTCTTCAGTCTTGGGCTTTTCCCTAAAGGAACGTGCTGCAGAGCAGCATCTACTCGGCATTTATTTCTCACAGGGGAGGGCAGAGGGAGCTGTTCCCTTCAACCTCTACTCCCCGCGGTGGAAGGAGAAAGAGCACGTAACTGCTCTGCCCTGGGGGAAGTTTCATCTCCCTTTTGGTCTGGGGTGAGCAAGGTGTGGGGCAGGAGAAAACCAGGCTCCGGCACTCCTTGGTATCTAAGTCATCGCTGAATGGGAACAGCACTGAAAGTAGAAAGTTGAGCTGAAAGGTGTGACTTGTCATTAAGTGCATCGGTGTCTCCAGGGTATCCCAAAGGTAACCAGATCGTCGAGTTACACCACGTGTGGTGTATTAATCACATACTTCAGGGTGTCCTCTCGTTGCTCGGGGTGGAAGGACCCTCCGCTCCCCACCGCTTTGTCCTCTGGCGTATTGGAAATGTGCCTCGGGGCCTTTTTCCTTCATGTTTTGGAAAGTTTGGGGACCCCTGTGGGTTGGAGACTCGCCCGTTGCATGTATTGGGCCCTCAGTGGGGCTGGAGGCGCTGCAGCAGTGGGAGTGTGATGGGAGAAGGGAAAATGGAGTTTGGCTTGGATTAAGTTCAGAAGGGAGGAAATAGGATTTATATGGGCTGGGTTGTTGTGGTTTTTTTTTAATTTTAATAAATGAAACAATGCTGATGGTGAGCAGTGCCAGCCTGGCAACCCAGGCTGAAATTTCTAGCAGGCAGCTCTTCTTTCTCAGCCCTGTTTTCCACCAGGTGCGGTACTGGGAAACTTGCTTTCTACCCGAGCCAAGCTACTCCTATCCCACTGCTGCCAGCCCTGGTGCGGGCTGCCTGGGCTCATCGCTGCTTTTCAGGATCTCGAAAAAGCCCTGGGTGATGCCTGCCCTGTTGCCGTGATGTCTCTCCATCCCTTTGGGCTTTCTGTTTCTGCCAAAGATGGCTGTTTCTCAAATTCCTCCTCAAACCATGGGCGGATCCATTCTCGCAATACCTTGTCTGCGAGAGGAAGTGTCAGAGATGATGCAAATGGTTTTGGTCAAAATATTTTTGGAGGGAATAAAAATAGCTCTTGGACCAAAATCTATTTCTGTTCCCGGGAAGGGAGTGCTTGTTACGACTGTTTTGTACAGGTGCTGTCAGAGAAGGGCTGGAAACTGGAAATGCTTGGTTACGCCTTGCTTTTGGGATGAAAATCAGTTGGTTTCCCACAACGGTAAAAAAAAATGTCGAGAAGGGGCTGGTTTCTCTCAGCTAATGCGGCTCCCTGGTACCCAGCTGAGTCTCCGCCTCAGCTTCTAGCCAGCCTCCTTCTTCCCTTCCAGGGTGAAAAATTTAAAATAGTTTGTTTTGAAAATTGCTTTTGCAAAGAAAATGGAAAAAAAACCATCCATCTGTAATTGTCCTCATCATGCAGACAGAGGAGGATTATGTCCACGCAGGATGTCTGTGCAGCCCCAGGGCAGAGGATGCTGTAGGTGCTGTGGATCCCAGGGCAGAGGGTCCCGTGCCAGCCTGGAGCCTGAAAGTGCCTCCTTGTGTGAAGCCCTGGAGCTGTTGATAAAAATGCATTTTGATGGGGTAGTTTTAGCCATTTTTCATTAGTTTTTCCCCCATATTTTTCTTCTCTTCTGAGGGTTGGGTTATTTTTTTTTATTCTGGCTCAGCGATGTGTTCCCAGCTCCCCCAGCTCCCGTGTTGCAGGCAGAGGGGCGGCAGCTCCCAGCGTGGCTTGGTGGGACTGTGCGTACGGGTGGTTGTGTTCTCCTGGGACAGGCATCAGGATATTGTCCTCGGGGGATGTCAGGAGCCTTCCTGGCAGTCACTGCATGTCCATCTTTGTGACCACCCTTTGAGAGCTGTACCAGGTCTGCCTGTCTGTGGGGATGTACAGGCAGGCTGAGGGCAAAGACTGTAACCCCACAGAGCTGTCTGCATCCAGGGCTTCCCAATCCCAACTGCGCGTGAGCTTTTTTTTTTTTTTTGGTTTTCATCTTGTTTTTTATTCTGCCTGGGAATTTTGCCGTGCATCCTAGGCAGGCTCACAGAAAGGGTTCTCAGTATGGACTGATTCGGGGGAAGCTGAAGCTCAGTGTGAGCGTAGTCCCAGCTTGGGATGGGCACTTGCCTGATGGAAGCAAACAAGACTACGATCTCTATTTGGGAGAGCTGGACAAGGGGCTTCCACTGGAGAAACGATGCGCAATGGCTGGCTTGGCCAGATGTCTGAGGATGACTTTTATGTGTTTCATCCTGAAATGTATTTATCTTGGGGGCAGATGTGTTTTGCTCACTGCCGAGCACCTTTGCATGCAACGTGAAGGAGGAGGTAATATTTGGGTTTGGGGAGCTCACAACAGACTGATGCTTAAGCCACCCTGTACAGGAACGAGTTATTCCATCGATGCCGTGGGGGGTTGCAGCTGGGGCGGAGGGAGGCTGTGGGGGTTTGATGCTGGAGGAGCTGGATTTGCATTTCCAGCTGTGGGAGCACAAGCCCGGTGGATGGGTTTATGTGCAAATGAGAACCCGGCGCTGGAGCGCGCGGCTGCTGCCAGGAGAACCTTCTGTGCACGTGGCCTGCAGGGATGACGGCAAAGAGGGGGTCCCGAAGGATGCGGGCTGCCAGCGCTGCGCAGCTGCTCTCCCGAGAGCCGGCTCCAGGAATCTGTGTTTGCTTTGGCTGCACGCTTCGTGCAGAAATGGTAGTAATACAATGCTCTGGGAGGAAGGAGGGGAGAGAGAGGAGAGGTCTTGCACGTTTCCAAACACGATAATGTGCCTTGTCCACGTGGAGATGGAGCTTTTGGGCCGCCCTCACGTGGGGCTGCAGCTCGGGTGCGCGACCACGGGACATGGACCTTGGGCACCATCCCTGAGTGAAAGGCTCGCGGGTTATTTTGACCTGGTTGGAATTTTTCAACCAAAGCTTGATCCTTTCTTTCCCGGAACCGAACTAATTACTTTTTTTTTTTTTTTTTGGATTTGAATGTTCTGATTTTCAGCTGTGAAAATGGTTTCTCCTCCATCCTTCCTCCTTCCTTGTGGTTTCCCTTTTACTTCTTCATTCTTTTTTTCCTTCTGTTACTTCAGTAAGGGAAAACAAGGAAAAAAAAATCCCAAGAACTGAAAAAGCAAAAATCAAAAAGCTGGAAAGGTTTGAAAATTTTCATTTGGTTTCTTAATGAAAATGAGAAATACTCCTTCATTTGAAGAGCTGGCAGAGTTGGATTCCTGTCCAGAGCAACACTGACCTGTTGCTTCTTCTGTTTTTGCTCAAGTCTTGAATACTGAGCAGGGTTAAGTCATCCCTTTTAACAGGGGTGGTTGGAGGTGTTCTTGTTAAAAAAGCTGTTCTTGTAAGCGGCTGTCTCGGCTGTTTCAGCTCCCCTGGAGACCTCTGAGGAGAAAAGCTCAGGATGTGGAGAAACCTGCTGGGATCGGGACCTCCACACCCCTCAGCCGTGCTGACCTCTCCACTGATGATTCAGGGAAAGTGAGGCAGCTAGGCTGAAGCAACACAGGCCTGGGATAAGTCTGGTCCAGGGAGTCTGGACATTGCAAATGTCTTAAAACTGGGAATTGAACCCAGTTTGTCATCCTGATTTCCAATCTCCTGACTCCTCTGTGGCGTCATTCTTCCCTTGGAGACACCTTGGGCTTAGGCGGTGGCTGACCGCTCCAGACACTCTCCTTGTTCAGTGCCAGCCTTCAGGAGCCAGAAGGGAGCAGAAACGGTAAATCAAAAAGGGAAAGCTTTTACTCCTCATTTTTCAATGGTATTTTTATGTCTGGCGCCCTGTATGCGCAAAGAAAACGGTGGCCCATCTGTTTCTAGCACCATTAAAGGCATTTGACTGCATGTGGCCCTCAAAAATAAAATAAAAATAGGACCCTTTGGTCTGAAAATGTCAAACGCTCTTTCATCTTAGACGACCCCCAACCGGGACCATATCCTCCCAAAGCTGAGAAGCAGGAGTGGGTTCCCACCAGTGTTCATCCCAGCAAAGGCATCTGCCCCCTGCCCCTCCCCATTTTTTTTTTTTATTTTGCAAAAGAAGGAAGTTAGGCACTTGAGGTTCACGCTGGCTGGTGACCTCTGAGTGCTGCTCCCCTGGACCTTTCCTCTGGCTTCTTTTCTCCAACTCAGCAGACTTCCCTGGGACTCAGGAGTGAAGCAGTTAAAGCCTCTTTAACAAGTGTTTGGAGGAGGGAAGTGTGTTTGACATGTTTTAGGACCAGACTTTGAGAGGACCGTGCCAGCAGGATGCAATTAATGACTGGGAAGAGAAGATTGCTACAATATGGGGTTGCTTTCTCCTCATCCCTGTCTTTCTCTCCACTTGAAGTCGCAGTCTGCATTACGTCCTGCTGGGAGCCCGTGTAGACTTACAGAGCCTCACCTCTAGGATGTACTGTAAAAAATCAGCATGGTGTTACCTCTGCTAATTTGGCAACAGTGCACCTACGTGAAGAAAGTTTGGGTGTAACTTCAGGCTTTGGAAACTTCTGCTAATTAGAAGAACGTTTTAAAGGTTGCTCGAGATACCTGCATAAATACACAGGCTTTTTGACATGAAAGCTCTTTTTATTTATCAGACTTGGGGATAGCGTAAGTCCTGCTGTGTTGGAAAAGGGAAGAAAAGGATTTTAATTTAGGAGAAAAGCCTCGTTATTTCCTTCATAAAATCTTTGAAGTTTTTTTGTACATTTTTTTTTTTTTTTTGCCGTTCCGTGGGGATTAATGCTGATATGAGGTACTTTGGCGCATGCTGTCTTCGGAGCAAGCGTAGGAGCGCGGGGCTGGCTCGCTGCGGGGTGTCTGTGCCACTGCGCTGGCTTCTGGGGAAGAAACGGGGCCAGATGTGGAAATGTGCCCAAGGCCTGACGGATGAGCCGGGGCTGCATGCCGTGACCTGCGGAGAGGCTTCCCTGGCAGGTGAGGCAGCTCCGGCCTTTCTCGAGAGATGACCCGGGGAGGAGCAGAGGAAGGAAGGTCTTAAGCATGACTCTGTTAGTGGAAGTGCTTGTGAGTGTTTCAAGTGTTTCTGCATCTGATCTGCAGAGGATGTGGGTCTGTTCCCCAAACCCAGGGCAGAGCCATTTGATAGCTCGTTCTGGAGGCATTCAGTCCATTATTTGGTTTATTGACTAAGGTGCCAACCATGATATTACCGTGACACGATGCTCCTGCAGAGGAGTGGGGCTACTTGTCATGCCGTCGTCTCTTGCCACAATGGAGAACTGTGAATCCAGAGACCTGTTTCTGCTACTTTTCCTATCTGAAAAGGTGTTGATCTGTTGGGTGAAATGGCTCCTGGGACCAGTGTTGGCTTGGTGGGGCTGTGGGGCATAAAGACCCCTTGGAAGACAGGTATGTAGTCAGCTGTGTTTCTCCAACCTGATTTGTAAGTAGGAAGGGCACGTCAGCTGCTTCAAGTATAAGAAAAATCATTATAATTAAGATCTTCTCCCCAATATTTGAAACGGAATGTTTTAAGGGCTTGTGAAGTTCAGAGGAGCTTTGCCTGTCCCTTCACACAAACCGTGTGATGGTTTCCCTGCTGCTGGGTCCCTTCCAGGTCTCAAATGAGTCAAACCAGCTCTTGAACTACAGGGCTGGTTTCAGCCAAGGACTCGTGCAGGATGCGCATGTGGTCCAAGTGCCTGCGCTGCTATTCCTGGGCTCTTGGGCTCCTTACCTCATTCCTTGGTTTGGCCCCAATGGCCTCCTGCACCGTTGAGTAGATGGGTCCGGGAAGTGTGACCGCAGCTGGGGAGGCGCAGGCAGCCACTCCTCCCGAATGCTCATTTTTATTGGAAACAGCCCTTTGAGCTGGGGAAGTGCTTTCTCCTCCTTTGAGCACTCAGACCTTGGAAATTTAGGTTCAGCTAAGCCATGGCCACCCATTATGGCACCAGGTGACTTCTTTAGCTACTCTGTGTGGCACCTCCCAGCCTGGGGAGGAGGACGGTCCTTCCTCCTCCCCACTCCTTGCCCAGCACCCTGCATTCCCGTGGCCTTGGGTGGCTCCTCTCCCTCCATGGGGTTGGTATGCCGAGGGCCTGATCTTGGTAAGAATCCCTTGGTGCTACTGGTGGTGTATAAATAAGTGGAAAAACCACTTGGTCTCCCTGGAGATGTGCTTAGGGTAGGGTATTATTATTATTTTTTTTTTTTTTTTGCTAACCAGGCCTACACAACAGCTGTTGAGCAATCGTTCGTCCTCTAAAAACAAATAAGGAGCAAGTCTGGTGGCCAAATGTTGCAGGCACGTTGTAATGACTGTTAGCAAATTGCATTTGCAGTGTGGGGCTGCTTAACAAAACAGCTGCTAGGTTTGCCTCCCCTTCTCCTGTGTAACATCAGTTGGTCGCTGGTGTTGCTGAGCTGGGAGAGGGGGACTGTTGCGGAGCAGGCTTGAGTCCCTGCGGGATGACACTCGAGGTGCAAAGACATCGTATTGGCCATAGTGTTCTTTAATAATACTAAGGGGTTTGTATTCCATGAGCGGAGGCTGCTTTTCTCCCACCTCATCTTCGTGCAGCCCGATGGCTCCTGGGGTTTCTGCGTCTGGCTGGAAGAGGGATGTGGTGAGTGGCAGCGAGGTGTCCGCATCCCATCCCAGTCATCGTGCCGGAGACAGCGCAGGGACAGCATGTGTTGCCGCCTCCTCCTCCTCCTCCCCTGCCTGAGCACAGCTCTGAGCTTCAGCTACTGACCCACCTAAAGTGCTTCCCAGGTGAAAATTACCCAAAGATCGGGTATTTCATAGCACTGCCATGAAACAATAACTCTATGGCTGCTGCACTCAGACCTTGAAAACTGAGCCTGGGTCTAGTAAGGATTCTCGGTGTAACACCTGACATCTGGGTTGAGATGGAAAGTCTTTCCCAAGATAACTCTGCTACATGTGGTTATGAAAAAGTCCTTAGCCATTTCCCCCTGATTATTTTCATTATTGTTATTATTTACTGGCATTTTTTCAGCCTGGATAATGGAAAAAAGCTGAGCTGATTTCAGTGTTGTAATTTCAAGCCTGCTGTGTTTCTTTGGTCCGGCGTACTAACAAGATGCTTCGTGGGTTTGCAGATCTGCAGGAGATATTAGGCTGGTAGTGAAAACAGTTTCTGCTGTTTAGATCTGCTGGAAGCATTTTTTCACTTGTGAAAGCTGCTTGATTACAGTGTTTACAAACATTTTTGCTTTTCAGTAAAAAAAAAAAAAGAGGGGAATAAATGCAAGAGCCCCGTGGGCAAGGTGGATCTCTGAAAGTTGGTTTCTGAGGAACCGGCTTGTGTGTCCCAGCGGCATTTCTTCCAGGGTCTCAACACCTTCAGCTGCCGTAGTCCCTGTTCCTCCCCGGGGGGTGAGCAGAGAGTTTGCCGTGCCCCCGTGTAGTGTTTGTGATGAAATCTGGTTTGGGGCTTGCGAGGGGATCAATTAGAATTGCAGTCGGATTCGCCTTCGCGTAGAAACGGTTCCCGACGGCCGGGGCAGCGGCACGCCAAAGGGTTCGGGATCAAACTGATCCGGGATCCAGAAATCTGGCTTTCAGCCCCCACTCAGCACTGGGGTAAATCCCTTAAGCTCTCTTAAGTCTGCGTTCTCCGCCTGTCACATTTTCTCACACTCTTTATTCATTTTGTTTATTTAGACTGGAAAATATTTACGTTAAAAGCTGTTTGTTGCTTCTCACTTGTGCCTCCACTACCCTGCAGGGGAGAGCCCAGATTTCTGCCTGCTCGTGCTAAACGTGCTGCTCCTTAGCAGCACCCATCAGCAGCGGAGGTTACGCGCAAAACTCCCACGATCCCACTAGTTTGGGGTCCATCAGGCCGTTCCCTCTGCTGGGGTGTTGGAGCTCGTCGCACTGTCCTTTCCTTGGCACCGCAGCCAAGCTGCCACATCGAGGACTTGAGGTCTTAGCTCTGCACGGGGCTTGGCTGAAAAATTATTGTATTTTCTTCATGCTTTCTTGCACCAGGGAGTCCCAAAAGCACATGCAAGACCTGACCCAAAGCTTGTTGGAAAAAAACTGTATGGTGGCTGAGCAGAATTCTTATTATTTTCCTTCTTTTGTGGTAGTTCTTGACGCAAATTCAGGCTAAAACTTCAGATCAACAAACTCCTCTGAAGCTCTGGGGATATGTGGAAACAGCGTATGTTTGCAGGAGGGGAATTTATTATTTTATTAAGCTCAAAGCCTTAAGCTGAGATGGGACCTGGTGTGCAAGACACACAGACAGCATGGGGAAGGTGCCAGTCTGTCCCAGAATGTGGCCAAGAGCACACTCCACCATGTGTGGTGGGGGGTGATGGGTAGAACCTTCTCCTGGCCTGCTCTAGAGACCAAGGGAATCTGTGAAAACGTCAGTACAATAATTCAGACCTGTCACGGCACTGAAAAGAGTCTCCAGCCCTGTATCTGAAAGGTAATAATGTGACGTTCAGAGAGTTCCTCTCCCCTCGCCCAGTGGGCTGGTCTCTCTCCAGCGCCCTGGCACTCGGACGCCGTTGAACCTCCGGGTCCCTCTAGGAAGAGCAGTGTCCTGAGGATCCAGCCTCGGTCTCCTGGTAGATATTCCTCTTCTGGATCGCAGCTAATTTCCCTCACAATAATGCTTTGCATGAGCCTCCCACGTGATGCTAATTAGCACCGAGCCCGTCTCTGTATAAGCAGCATTATAGGTAATGATGATTGCAGCCGCTCACTCCCAGCGTAATTATTCAGCCCCCCAGCAACCCATTTTGGAGAGATTCGCAGCCAGGAGCAAGCTGTCCGGCTGGTCAAAGGAGAAGGGAGGAATTGTAAAAGCCTTGTCTGACGTTGGGTGTTTGACTCGAGCGGTGGCTGGTCACCTCCAGGGACGCGTGGAAGTGGCTCCACTTTGCAGCCTCCCATCATAAATGGGGCTGCAAGGGCACTGCTGGTGGTACCGACCCCAGGGGCTTGCTGGAGGGGAGGGTGGGGTGGCTCTGCAGCCCCAACCCCAGCGTGGGCACCTGGGACGGGACATTGGCCGCTCCGAGGGGTCGTCCTGAGTCAGGTCCATCCGCTCAGACGTTCCCCTTCGGGTCTCGTGGCCTGTGTTCAAGCAACCGATGCAGTCGTGTGTGTTTACACTCAAACAACGCATCTCCTCTTGCGCAATGCTCGCTCTCCGTGCGTCCTCCCCGAGCGGGAGCAGCTCTGCCAAGCCCTGACCTAACTGCACCCGGGTCCTGGCCATGGGGGAAGCTGAAGCCCTTTGGGGCTGTTTAACACTTTCAGTGCTGCTTCCACCCGGGCAGGGTGGAGCTGGTGGGGGTGCGCTGCTCTGCGGGGGGGTCGGAGGTGCAGCCGTGCAGTTAAGGAGAGTATCACAGCGGCAGTTTATTCAGGGTTGTGCTACTAATCCTAATATTTATGGATTTTTTTTTTTCTCCTCTAAAAAGTTGCTTTCACTGTTGCTTGGATTCTTGCAAACGAATTAACACCCCAGAGTTGGGCTGTTGTTGGTTGTCCAACTTTCAGCAAGGCCTCCAGAAGCCCCACTGCCAGGTGCCCATCATTTCTAGGCTGGTACAAGTGGGTTTTTTTTTTTTTTTTCTTAAGCTCAACGTGAGGCTTGCATAAGGCTCTTAAAATTAGTGTTGCCTTTCAAGCCAAAGGGCCGGAATAAGGTTTACAAGCCATAAAAGCCTCTTATCAAAGTTGATTTCCTCCAACGCACCTTTCATCTTTTATAGTATTTACTTTTCAAATCCTTGAACTTAAAAGGATTAAACAGGTTAAAAGAAAAAAAGGAGGGGGAAAGAGAAAACAAATAAGAAGGAAGATGGATTGAGTATGGATTATGAGAGGCCCGTATAAAATATGAGTTAGGAGAAAGTCTAAACAAACAGTTGTCATTTTCTGAACTGCTGAAAGTTAAAGTGTGCTGGAGGTCTAACTTTAGGGAATATTTAATTTCTCTGGGTTATTCTTTCCGCTTTCCAAAACGAATGGAGAAAAGAGCAGCTGACTAGGGGGATATGGCGATTTGCATTGTTCTACTCCAGCTTCCAACCTCTTTCTGTCCTGCAGTGGGATGACCGTGTGTGATCTACCCCAGGGAGCTCTTGTCCCGCTGCAGAATCATTTCCCAGGCAAGAAACCTTGCAGGAATAAAACAGGGATCTTGCTGGCAAAGAGCTGCGAAAATAACAAGAGTTGTGAAAGGGATCAGCGATCTCCTCCTGTCAGGGAACTGGAAAAGCATCCCGGTGAGCAGGAGCCCCTTCCCTGGCCGTTGCCCCCCCTGCAGCAGTGCTCTGGTGAAGGGGATCTGGGGGAGCAGCTCCAGGCGGCAAACCTGGGTTTGCTTTGCTGCCGGCTTGCCCCGGAGAGGTGTGACCCGAGTCTCCAGTGTGGCCTTGTCCTGTTCCATCCTTGCTCTGTGCCTTTTCCCCAGCTGCTGGAACTGCCCTCATCCCCCTGCCCAGACCTTTTCACACCTAGAAAACGCTCTGGGATTTGCCCCCGGACCCTCTCTGCCCTGTTGCCCCTCGCCTTGGCTTTGCAGGAGGCTCTTGTCACCCAAACCATCCCAACCCGGAGGGGCAGTGCTGCTGGCAGTCCCCTTGCCATGATCCCTGGCCCTGGGGAGCACCTTAAACCTGCTGCCCCCTCCAGAAGGTTGCAATCAGGGGCTGGTTACGGGTCACGGGCCAGGTCAGCCCGGGCTGGGGGCTCTGCCTGCCTTGCTGAGGCAGGGGCTGGGGGCAGGCAAAGCAAACACTGCGGGGAGCTCCAGTCGGGAGCCAAGCCTGACCTCCCCGGCCCCGGCAGCCCTGGAGGTGGGGGTTTCCTGCAGCCCCCCGGCCTGGGGGGGCGTTTCGGTGGCTGCCTGTGTGCAGCAAGCGGAGCACAAAGCCCCTGGAGATGGTGGAACAGAATGATGCCACCTTCGGAGCGGATCCAGCTTTTTTTTTTATGTCCTGTGGCTGAAGCGGTCTCCCCTCTGCTGCTCTGGCACCGCGTCCAGTGCCTGACAGCTCCAGCATCAGCCGCAGCAATCGCCAGTCAGTCAGTATTAGGCTGGTCACAGTCTCCCCTCAGCCAAGATCTCATTGTTTTAGGGTGGGTGGGTGCAGGAGAGGACACGAGGAGGGACACACGGGTGTTTGTACCACCCTCAGCTCCTTCACTGCAGTTTTTTCCTCTGTTTCCCTTCAGGGAAGGGTCATGTGGGGGGAGGTTACATGGGCACGCACAGCCCAGCGGGACTGTTAATGAATACCAGATCCTTTAACAACCCACTGATGCACAGGGTGGCCCTCAGCTGTATTTCTGGCTGAAATCACTAGTTTTGTGACTAGCGCGGGTCTGTGGGGTCGGCCAGCTGGAGATGTGGGGTGTTGGCATCCTTGGGGGATGTGGTCAGGAGATATCCCCGTCCTCCACCCGCTGACTCACGCCTGCTGCCTGCTCCCTTCTCCAGCCACATTTTAAATGCTGCTGCTTCGGGCTCTGCTTTGAGGGAGGGCGAATTCCCAGGGTGAAACCAGAGTGGAGCTTGGAGGTTAACAGTTAAACCCAGGGCACCTCAGAAACGTCCCAAATACCTCCCCTGAGACCACAACTGCTGTGAGTCAACCTGTGGCCGCGGGAGCCTGAGTCAGGGTGATGTTTGTGGTCTGAAGGGTCATCGGCATTGCGAGGAAGGCTCTGGGACGCTCAGGTAGAGCGAGGTCTTGTCTACAGCCCAGCGGGAAGCCTCCTGTGCTGTGTATGCATGATGCTTGCAAGCCTGTCCTTCGCTGAGGGAGCGTGAGGGAGGGCAAAGAACACCAAAATTAATTCGAAGTGGTTCAAAGCAGATGTGGTCCTTCCCTGGAGCCCCCGTTTCCCACAGGTTTTCTCTGAAATTTCTGTATCCAAAGCATTCTTGTTACTGTTACAGAAACCGTTGGCAAAGCATGTCCAGGGCTATGAAAAGACACCGAAACCTTGGTGCCAAAATCTGTGTCAGCTGGCGGAGGAGCAGAGGAGCTGGTGGGTGTGTGTGGGGGTGCTTGCAGGGTGCTGCTTTCAGGAAGGATCAGGTGCGCCAAGCTCTGACCTTGCCAAAAGTGTCCCAGGTTGTTTCAACACATTCCAATTACCTGCCCCAGAACCGCTCTGAACTCGGCCGCTTCTTCACCTTTTGGGGCTTTTTTATTAGATCTCAGGGAAGCGGATGGAAACCCAGCCTGGGATTCCTCTCTGCCTCTGATCAGCCCCTGCTGCAACACTGTCCCCCCCTCGCCGTGCTCGCTGGAGGTACAGCAATGCTCCAAGTTTAATTACTGATGCTTCAGGGCAGGATTTTGGGTTGACTTTGTTCAGTTTGAGGGCTCTGGAGGAGCCCCTCTGCTCTCTGCTGCTTTGATGGGTGTCGATCTCCCAGGGCTGCACATTTGGGACCCCAGGCAGCAAGCTGGCAGGAGAGAGGCCACTTGCCTGCCCTTGCTGCTGTGTTTGAGGAGGGGCAGCTGCATTTTGGAACGGATACGCACAAGGAACCTGCCAAAACCGTGCTGGGGGAGGCAGGAAGGATGCAGGTGATGCTTGGTGCAGGCAGAGCGAGGTGGCTTTTGCTGACCAGGGGGTAAGGGCAGAGCTCAGCAAAGCAGGGTGCTCTCCCGGGCAGGTAGTGCACGACGGCTACCTGGCTAGCTGGAGGGCGGCATTGCCCAGGCTGGGCTACCATCCGCCTCGCTGCCTGTGCCTGGGCCGAGCTCCTTGCAGGCAGCGTGGAGCAGAGCTCTTGGCTCCGCGGTCCGAGGGGGTCCCGATGCTGCTTGGCTGTGGGGCAAAGCCTCCTCTAGCCAAAAGCAAACCTGGAGGTGGTGAAAGTTCAGAACTCAGTGGCCACAGGCAGCTTGGGTTTGCTTGCAAAGGGCTGGAAAGCAACCCTTTCCAGCCAGGTGTGGGGCAGGAGGGAGCAGACGCAGCAAGGGAATGGGACTTTGCCCAATAGGAAGTTAAACCTCCTCTGAAAACAGGACTTGGGTATTTCTTAATGCCTACTTATAATTTTATCTTTATTCTCCCTTTATGAGCTGATCTTTTGCTCTGTCATGTGGTAAATGTGGCTGTTCTCAGTGGGGTAGGCAGCTAGGGATGTTTTCCCCTGGCTCTGCTGCAGGCATTTGAAAATCTGCTCCTCCTCATTTACAGCATTTTTTAGCCCTTGGGGAAAATGGGGCTCCTCCGTCCTTGTGCCTTTTACGTGCACCCACCAGCTCCCATCTGCTGCCCAAGGAATAGGGGAGGTACCGGCTGAGCAGGGGAAGGTTTTGAGCGAGGGTGGGTTTGGCTGAGCAGGGCTCAGCATCGAGCCCATCTTCTCCAGTCAGTTGTCCTGGGCCAGCTCACCCATCTTTCCCCCAGCCATCATTACGCTGCATGAACTCTCCTGAGGGACACCAGCATCCAGCTAGAGCAAGGAAGACCAGGAGCCAGAATAAAGCTCCTGAAGACATTGACCTGGGAGCAGAAAAAGCCTTTTGAGTCTTTTTTGGCTGTTGGGGAGAGCAGTGAGCCCATCAGAGACACGTTGCTGCGATGGAGACCCTGATGGAGCCCCGTCGTCCCTTGTGGCTGGTGATTCTGTGGCTGCCCGGGGTGGGGTTTTTAGTTTATTTTAATGAGCTGAAAGTATTACACAGAAACGTGAAGCCCGTGGTCGGATGGGTGCAGGGAACCCATGGGTGGCTGGGGGGGTCTTTCCTCATGCAGTGGTGAGGCTGCAAAGGGATCCCAGCACCCATCGATTAATTAAAATCTCAAACCCGTGCGCAGTCCAGTTTGCCTTGGCTAAAACCAGTGTGAGAAACTTCCTCGCAGCATTTCTGCGTCGTCCAGGCTGAAGTGTTGTCATCCGAGGCTGCTTTGCATGACAATGCCTTGGGCTCTAATTATGCACAAGGATGCTAATAGGCACAGAGCAGGCTGGATCTCCATGGGAAAACTATCTGTTTGTGAGGGGCGGGGGGGAGGGAAGAAAAGAAAAAGAAAATCCACCCAAACAAAATAAACCATGACAGTTTGGGAAGGGAGGAGGAATGGGGCGAGGAGAGGGGACAGGAGGCAGCAGAGGGGTTGAGGAAGGCAAGTGTGAAGCCAAAAAGGCTCAGTTTTGGCTTTTTATTGGGGTCTTTTCTCAGCGGTGAGACACGTCTGTGCTGGGTCTCAGCAGCTCCTGCTGCCCGCAGGACTAAGGGGACCGAAATCACTTCTGCAGGGCTGATACCTGCGATGATCTGGTGCAAAATTGTGTGTGTCTCATTTCCAAGTGTCAAATGAGAGCTGTTCTTGCGGTGCAGCGCAGCTGGATCTTGGGTGGGCAAGCGGGAGGAAACTGAGGCACGGAAGAGCTCAGATTTGCCCAGGTGCCGGAGGTGTGTGTGGGAAGGCTCGAGGGATCTAGTCTTCCTTTACTTGCGTTCCCAGTGCCCTGCGCTCCAGCACTCACTTGCTTTATTACTCCAGCACAGCTACAAGGAGCAATCGCTATTTTACTGCTGAAGAAAAGGCAGCTGGGAGTGAAGGTTTTTTGCCCACAGCTGCATTCAAAGGATCCTCTTCCCAAGGGCGGTTGGGTTTTTTTCCAGGATGCCCTGTTGGCTTTTCCTTCCTAAGTTTGCTAAGAGCATTTTGCAGAGAATGGGATGTGGGAGGAAGACAGCATCCTCCGCTGTGTCCTCCTGAATCTTCTGGGCATCGTTCTTCCTCTTCCTCTCCTCCTCTGAGAAGGTTGAGGTGGCTCTGGAATGGGGAATGTTTGAAACTGGTCACGCGTGGATCTGTCTGAGTTTGGGTTTCCATCCAAGATGGGGGAGTGGGACCTAGAAACCCCACCAGGGTCTGCCACAGACTCGGGGTAGGACAGACTGGGTCTGGAGGCCTCAGGTTTTGGCATCTTCAGAAAAACAAACAAAATCCCCGGCGCTCTCCGCAGAGCTGCGGAAGGTGCCCGATGACCGCACCCCTGACACCCGCTCTGGGCTGCGAGAAAATATATGTCGGGCGCATGGAGGGAGGCTGCTAAGCGTGTAGGGTTGTTATTACCCCTCACTGAAATGCTCTCTCGCTTAGTGAAAACGAAGAGCATTAAAGAGCCAGGTGCAAGAGTCTAAGGAGCTTAAACCTTTCCCTCGCTGTCGGTGTGGCTGCAGTCATCTGGCTTTAATGATACTGGCATTACCCGCTCTGTCGGCGTTTAAGACGGGGGATGTATTTTTACTGTCCAGCTTAGAGAGATTACTTCTGGGTTGTTTCTTTCTAACCTCCTGGTGTACCATGCAAGTCCTGGGGGAGGACGGTCCCCACCCAGCCACCGCCAGCAGCTGCCACCAAGGAAAACGCAGCTGAAAACACCTTGGCTGCTTTTTCTCCTGATCAGGCCCTGGGCTAAGAAACCTTGTGCTGAGAGTGGCAGGGATGAATTCTGCTGGGGTAGGACTCTCCGGGTGTTTCTGCATGCCAAAGGGCTCATCGAGCCCACGGCTGAGGCAAGCTGGGCACCAGAACAAGTGCTGGGCCTGGAGCCTTTCGCCTGCTATCCCACCCTACTTCAGACACAGGGGGTTTGTCTTCCCCGTCCTTCAGCGTGAAGTGGGGTCTCCAAACGCTGTTGATGACGCTGATGCTGCTTGTTCCCACGAGACATCTCATCAGGGAAGAGCTGGAGCGATGGGATCGCCCTGGTACGGAGCCAAAGAGCTCCTGCAGGGATGACATGCACCTACCCAGTTGAGACCAGTAGGATCTACTGGGCTGGGATGTACTGTGGGCCCCCGAGTCTTCCTCGTGCCATCATAGGGATGCTGAGCCGAGAGGAGCCACCTGCTTCCTTGAAATCACCCTCCTGCTATCTCAGCGCCAGTGCGTAATCCTTCCCGCTCTGAACCGAGCGTATGCCAGCCCAATGCTAATGAGCTTGATTGCTCCCCCTTGTTTTACATTGCTTCACCGAGAGGAAAAATCTGAGCCTGGTTTGCTCCAAATCGTTGGGGTTTGGGGGAGGGAGAGGAGGACGTAAACATCCAGGGTGGAAAAATAATCATCTGCGAATGAAAAACTCTGGGTTTTACCCTGAGAAAAGGGGGATAGACAGACTGACAGACCTGATGACAGACCCAGCTCGAAAGCACCCTGGCCCCACAGTGCGGAGAGATGCCTTATTGTTTGATCTGGCTGTGAGACAGATTAGCAGCCCCAGGTGGAAAGTCATAATCTGCATTTAAATGGGCCGGTTATAAAAGGTAGGGAGCCCAGGAGCCCGCAGCATTATGCTGTGTCTTTAGGACTCCGTAATCTCTCTTTATTTTCTCCGCAGTCTGACCTGGGGGCACAGTTTCTAATTACCAGGTCACCCTGCTAATATTGTCATTTCCAGCCAGTGGGTGTGAAACCATAGCAACGCCACATTTGCTTCCAAGTTTCTAGAGGAATAAAATTTGCCTTTTAATCACAGAAAATGACTGGGTGTCTCCCCACTCCCCCCACAACTTACTCCTCACCAATGCAATTCACTATCGTCTTTTTTGTCTATATTTTTTTTTTTTTAAGCTTCACCTTGTGGTTGTGGCCAAAGACAAGCGACCAAAGTCTTGCTCTGTGAGGTTGAGGGCTTCAGGTAGGCTGTTTTGGATGCCAAAGCTGCCTTAAATGCGCGTGCTGTTCACCAAAGAAAGTACTTTCTTCATAGTACGCTTTTTTATCTTTAAAAAGTTGCAAGTGAGCCGGTAAAAAGAGGGAGAAGAGGGTATGAGACACAGCTGAGCTAGAGGCGATGAGTCTCGCAACGCCGTCATGCTGTAGGGATGTCCGTGTGTACCTGGTCTGCTTGGCTCAGGTTGGGGGGGGGACCACTGGGATGGATGGTGGCTCCAACTCATGGATTTCACCTCCCACTTTGGGCAGCTTGGAAGAAGCCCATGGAGAGTCAGGAGGCAACAGGGCTGGTGTGGTGGGCACGTGCCCTGCTCCACGGGACGATGGCATCGGGTTATCGTCCCCTGTGCATCTCTGGTAGCTTGGGGCTTCAAAAGTCACATCTTCCTCTCCCTCACCTGCCTTGCAACTGCTAAATCAACGGTGCGTTGGGCCAGGTTTTTGTCCCCTCGGAGCAGGTGATAAAAACTTGACTGGGATGAGCCCGAAGAGCTTCAAAACTTGGGGGGGTGGGTTTCCAGCTCCCCCAGGCTGGGCTGGCAGCCCTGTGGGTTGCCTGGTGAAACTCTACCCCAATGTTGGGAGAAATTCAGGCCGAAACTCTGCCCCTCGGGCCTTCCTCCTGGCTCTGCATGATACATTTACTGGGTTTCAAAAGCAGTTTCTAACTCAAAGTGAGTCAGACGTGAACTGGAATCACATTGTAAGGTGATTTTCCAGCTGACAGGAGTAGGTTAATTGTAAACTGTCTACTGAAGCTTTAAAACTCCTGTCCAGCCTTATTATTAGCAGTTTAAAATTTATGGAGTGAGACTTTGCTTGGTGATAGTTGGTTTGTGCCCAGACAACGTGTGTAATTAATCCCCACGTTGGGGGAAGGAAAATCAAATGTAAAGCTTTTGGGTTTTTTCTCCCCCTTTTCCCTCTGACGCATCCCGGGGCGTGAAGGGGACCTGGGAGGGCTGCTGGGCAGAACCACTGTCCTACCTGTGTGGAGCTGGAGGACCACATCCGAGCTGTCACCTCGAGCACTGAGGGCTAAATCCTTTCCAGTAGCGAAAAACTTCACTTTGTATTGAAGGAAACTCCAGGCTGGGGACTAAACCAGTCCCCGAAACGCTGGGAAATTAGACCGTGGGTCTGGACTCTGTGAGGTGCAGAATCCCAATGGGATTTGTAAGGAGGAGGATGGAGGTGATGCCAGATCCGGGGGTTGGAGGAGCTGACCCGCTGCAGGACAGGGATGGAGCCAGGTTGCCACCGTGCTGGTTGCTCACGCTGGTACCTCCGCAGCTCCGGCTCCGCGTGGGTGTTTTCTGCACGTGGCTGTCTCAGGATGGCCACACGTTATTCAGCCTGTGGGTTTCCTCAAGTCGGAGCTACAACCTTGTTAAAATTTTACTTATTTCCAGGCTGAATAGCTGCATCTGTCTGGCTTGGGCAGCCCCTGGACCCGGTTACGTCTCTGTGTCGGGCTGAAGAGCTGTGTTATTGCGTCTCCGCTCCCGGAGCGCTGCGGTTACAGCGCTCATAAGCTGCACAGACCGAGCTCTCAGACTTTCTCCCTGTAAAATGTTTTAGTCACTGAAAACTGAGAGCAGCTCCCAGGCAGGTAATTAATTAGAAATGTGAATTTGGAGGCTTGTTTCCCTTCCCTTCATATAGTTGCTGTTATTTCTTATTTCAAACGATTTTTATTGAGCCTGTTATAAACATGACTCTGTTTTAATGAAGAAATAGCTCCCCTCCCCACCCCAGCTCTACAAACAACGCATCTCAAAGCTCAAGCTACTCGCCATTGATGGCCTCAGCCTCTACGTGCACGCATGTACACACACACACGCAGAATTAAACTGGAATTTCACAGCCGCAGGGTTGGCTGAGCAGCTCTGATCCAGCTCCCTGCGCGTGGGCCAAGCTCCTGTTGACTTCAATAGAGTCTTGCCCAGTTTATGAGCCTTCGGAGCGCAGCCCTGAGCAGGGGCTGCTTGTATAATGGCTATTGCATGATTAGTATTTGTATTACAATAGCACTTCAGGACCCCAATTGCGGCTCAGTGCCCCATTAGAGTAGTCCTTGTACAAACACGTAGTAAAGAGGTGGGCTCTGACCCAAGGAGCTAACAATCGAGGTCTTTACGGCCCCCGAGGCACCTTAGGATCAATTATTTATATTACAGTAGCACTTACGGCATGTCTGTGCCCACGCCGATGCGAGCGGCTGCGGTGTCTGTGGCCCGTTCCTGGGAATTTTGGGGGCTGCGGGACGGGCGGGCGACACTGGGCTTTGCTGCTTGAGCTGTGAATGACCACTTGACAGTGACCCATTCCTGCTCCAGAGGGGTTCATTCAGCCGTGAAGGGTGGCTTTGCCTTCCCCTCCAGGTCAGGGATTGCTGGAGGGGTCTGCAGGAGCCTTTTCTACCCCCTTCCCTTGCACGCTGTTAGCGTGGTGCTGCGCAAACGCTTGCTCCGGCCTCATCCTGCTGTTGGAGGTGCTGCTGCAAACCCAAAGCGTGTGGGTGCAGCCCCTGGGCGAGGGGGAGCAGCCTGGTGTGTGTGTGGGGGGTGGGTGGTGGCAGCAGTGCCACGGGGACCCGCAGCATGGCACGGACCATCCTCAGCACCCGCGTCCCGAGCAGCGAGCTGCTCTGATCCTGCCTGCGCTGCGGCTGCCCCCGCGTCCCCAGCCACTGCCCTTCTGATGGCACGAGGCAGCCTGGAGGGCAGGAGGCTTCTGCTAGAGGTGAGAAGTTTAAGGGTTGGGATTTTTTTTTTTTTCTTTCAGCATCCTCTCTGATTCCTTGGACCCGTTTGTGCCTTGTGTCTCTACGCTCTTCTCTCTTTTCCAGATGGGTTTAGCAGCATCGAGGCCAAGCACGTTAGTCAAATTTTGCCGGTGTCAGCAGGGAAAAGAGGGGGCTTGTGTTTGTCCCCCCCTTCATAAAACACCTCTCCTGGGGGGCAGCAATTCCCAGCTGGGGGCTGGGGAGTCCCAGCTGCTGAGCATCTGAGATGCTGGTGGGGATAACCCAGCTTGCTCTTTTCCCTTTGACATATAAATCTCCATCTCATTTAACCACCTGATTCCTGGAACTGGGCCCTGGAAAAGCAAAAGAGAAACCCGAGCAAATCTCAGTTGATTCGCAGCAAGCCCGGCTCTGCTGTGATATATCGCTCTTACATGTCCCGAACGCGGCAGCTGGGCAGGAGCCGCCGCCGATCCCAGGATCCCGGCACACAGCTGGCCGTGAGCTTGCCTCCTCTCCTGGAGAAAGCCCCGGCTTTAATACGATGTCAACATGAACAGCTGGCCGAGGAAATGCAAATTGAAGCTACATTTCTGAGCAGCTGACACCGCTGCAGGCGGCCGGCACGCAGAGCTGTGTGTGGCTGGAGCTGGCCGGGCGTAGAGCCCGGCACAACGGGGCATTACAGGGACCTGGGTAGAGAAGAGGGAGTTGTGCCATGGGGCTCCCCAGCGCTGCTTTGAAACATTCTCCCCCTTTTTTATTATTATTATTTTTTTTTTTAAAAAAGTTGCTTATTTTTCCCTGAACGGAAAGCGAGCTCAGCGCTAAGCCAGCACACGGCAGCGCACCAGGGGAAGCAGCCGGCCGGCCGCACCGCTCGGCCTCGCTCTGCCCGCTGCCGTCTCAACCCTGTGGCTTTCTGCCGGAGCTGGGGGGACTCTGCCGGTGCCCCCCGCCCTGCTCTGCCCTGCCTGCAGCTCTGCCGGCGCTCCCCGACCCGCCGCGCAGCATTGCAGCAGCCCTGGCGCACATCTGTCCCTGCGCCCACTCTTATCTGCTGTGGCTCAAACCTGCCCTGCAGCATTGTAAGAGTTCCCTTGAATTAATTTTTTTTTTTCCCCCCCCCACCCCTCCTGCTCTGCTTTCTAGCACAAAGTGCCCTGAAGCTCTGCAGCTTTTCCAGCATTTTTTTTTTTCCTCTCTCTCGGTGTCCCCTCGGCCCCCCGGAGCAGGGCAGAGCCCCGGCGGTGGGTGGGCAGGAAGCTCGGAGCTGCCCAGGGACCCGCGTCCAGCTTGGCTTTCCCGAATGGAAGCCAAGAGCATTAAAGCCCACACCATAAGTAAACAGTGCAGAAATTATAGGTCCAGGGTTGGGTCATGAGCTTTGCTCTTTTGGTTTCTTGCGAGAAAAATATCCCTGGGATGCTTCCGGCTGGGAGGTGGAGGGGGAGAGAGAGGGGAGCTGAGCACGGGCTGTCGGGACAGAAATGCCCCCGCAGACCTCGAGCGCAGCCGGGGCTCACCCCAGTCCTCTCTGCTCAGGATCCTCCCGCCTCTGCCCCTCTCCCACCCTCCGCTTCTCGCTGCGCCCAGTGCAAACTGGGGGGAGGATGCGAAAAGGTCCCTCCCAGACCCCCGGAGAGGCAGCGGGCAAAGGCTGTCCTGGTTTTGGGACGTTTTCCAGCTTGTTGCTGGGTGACAGCCCAACCCACCCCCACGAGCATCAGAAGGACATTTTCTTGAATTGTTTGTCTGCTGCCGGCTGCTCCTCTCGGCAGTGCCGTGCCGGCCACAGGCCTGCCAAGCTCTTTGCTGGGGCTCCCGGGCGCTTCCTCGCCATAACGCCAGTAGCTCTATTTGTTCTTCTTTCCAAAGGAGCAGCAAAGCCAAAACTTGCAGCGGGCAAAGTCCGATGGGGGCAGAAGAAACCCGCCACGTGCTGCGGAAAAATGGCTGGGACCAAAGTGTTCCCACCAGCCGCGGTGCCTGGGCGCACAGGTAAATAGTGACACTGACCCTAACTAATGCGCAAAGTAAATGAATCCCTTTCAGTTAATTGGCTTAAGTGTTACTTGTAGTGAGAGTAAATATTTTACGACAGCGTGGAGGCTTCGCGTCGCAGCGGCGAGCTCTGTGCTCTGCTCGGGGGAGCAGGTCTCTGCTGGGGTCAGAGGCTTCTCAGCCAGGGAGGGTCTGGGGCAGAAGAACCTGTTGGCAAAGTCATGTTTGGTCAGATCGATCTGATAGGGTTTATTAACGCAGCCCGTGCTCTGGGGGGGCACCCCGGGGTGTCCTGCGACGTGCTCGGGTCGTGGCGTGGGGCTGCCGGGCGCTACCTGCGCCTCCCACGAGAGTCCAGGTCAAATTATGATATTTTTTCAGAATTTTTCACGTGTGAATAACTGTGCCCTGGGAGGGGACCCGCCCGGACTTGTGTTGTCACCAGAGACCTCTGCAATGATGCCAGCGGCGGGCGCACTCTTCTCTGTGTTGGAAACCAGCGGGGCTGAGGCCTGGCGAAGCTCAGCACAGCTGTGCCCCAGGGCAGGGCTGCGGCAAGCGGTGCTGCAGGTTCAGGCGGGGTGAGGTGGCAAAGCTGGACTGCCCTGAGCACCGAGAGCTGCTCCCGAGGAGCACTGGGGTGACAGACCGCTGGAGCTTGGAGCAGGGATTTCTCTGGGATGGGTTTGATAGGAAAAGCGATGCCTGACCCAGCCGGAGGGGCCTGTCCTTGCTGGGGTGCCGGGCCACTCAGGGACGAGTGGTGACACTGAGCTTTGAGGATGCCATGCGTCCCGTTTGGCTGTTCAGGGAAATTCAGCTTTTTTTGGGGAAAAGTTCTAGCAGTTTTGTAAGAATGACCCAAAAGCCCCAACCCCCTTGGCAGCTCCTCTGCCCCCGGCTCGTGCTCAGCATCCTCCCGCTGCGGTGACAGCGGATCGGAGCCAGGGGGGCTCGGGGAGGGCTGGGGCCGAGCTGTCACCTTTGGAGTTCACACCCTGAATTGTCACCCTGGCTGTTTGTCTGTCTCCGTATCCTGCTGCTCCCCTGCAAAGGGAATCCCGCCGAGGCGCCCCTGACTCCGGTGTCGATGTGATGGCTGGGCTGATAAAAGAGGGGGGACACCCCCCAAACCCCACCAGTGAAGCCAACAACCATCCTGGGGCTTCAGCGTGGCCCTGGCTTTGCCTGAAGGCTGTCAATAAAACCGACACCAGTGGGGTGTTTAACTTTTAATACACTGTATATTTATTGCAAACAATAATATACAAAAAAAAAAAAAAAGGAAAAAAAAAAAAAAAAAGGTAAGTTTCACAAAGAGAAGGATCTTGCAAACAAAACAAAACAAACTTACCTAAAGACAAAATATGATTTAAATGCCAGGTCTTTTAAGTTACAGAAATACTTTAAAAAGATCTGCTTTTATACAGAAATAGAAAGATGCCATATTATAAGAGTGCTTTAAGATTTTTTTTTTCTTCTACTGAATCCCTAAAAAAAAAAAAAAGTTAACAAATATATCATTTTTTTTTTTAAATAAAAAAAAAGTTCGCTGTCTTTTTTAAAAAGCAATCCTTAACTGTTCAGCCACAGCTTCACCAAAGTCAGTGTCCCCACCTCAAGCCAGTTTTGGGGGTGGAAAGCTAAAACGGTGCCGCCCCCGCGGCACGGCCGGGGCGTTGGGTCTCGTCCTCGCACGAGCTCGTGTGTCCCAGAGAGCTGAGGCAGAAAACAAGGCAAATGATTCAGTGATACGCTACATTTGCAATCGTCAGTTTGTACAAATTTTTTTTTTTTCTTTCCAGTTTATCCTTAAGACAAAAGAAAAAGGAAGAGCACAAGTTTGTACAAACCCAGGACACAGATTCCAAAAAGAATAATAATAATAATAATAAAAAAAAAAAGAATTAAAGAGATAAATAAAGGACTGGTTACAGTTTAGACCATAATTTAACAGGCACGGTTACCTTCCAAATAATGCTCCAACGAATGCAATTGCTTTTGAAAGGACTTAAAATAGGAGGGAGATTAAAAAAAAAAAAAGAAAATTGTGATTAAAAACTGCTCTTCTCACAAAATAAATAATTTAAAGTATCTGTGATGTCCCGCCAACAGAGAGGAGCCCCTGGACAGGTTTTACATCAGGCCTGGGGTGGATGGGGGGGGGGTTGATTGGGG
>NW_020799123.1:12019761-12023044 GCF_003259725.1 Athene cunicularia | reverse complement strand
TTTTTTTTTTTTTTTTTTTTTTCCCTCTGACCTGACAAATACCATAGTGATGCGGGTTAGAACTGTCACGCTGAAGTAAGATACGTTTTACTGATGTTTTGTGGGAGCCGGGGGGTATTTGCTCCAGCTCCCCCTTTGAGCCTGATGAAGTTTGCTCTTTCCTAACGCCTGCCTGCCTCCCCTCCCCGCTACAGGCGGGCTGACCCCCCCCGGCCAAGCGATGGGTGTTTGACGGGCGCTGGCTTCACCGGGGAGGCTGTGACGTCACCCCGTCCCCTCTGACCTCACGTCAGGCCCGCGGCGCCTCCGTCCTCTGGCACAAATCCGTCTCCCCCGGTGGGTGAGAAACCCAAGGAGAAGCTGCCGCTGCCTCCCCATCCCGAGAAACGCTTCCCCCGCTCCTGTTTGCTGCCGTGCGAAACGGGGGCGAACCGGCAGGATTTGGGGTCAGAGTAAAAATTCACTAAAATCAAAGGCGTTCCCACACCAGATCTCTTAATTTTGGTATCGAGACGGTATCGATCGTTGCTCGATGGCACAAACCGTGAATGCCCGGTACGATCACGCCTTTGAATTTATCCGGGACGGTTGGCTCCGGTGGTTTTGGGACGGCGGCTTTCAGTCCTGGGGGTGGTGCAGCGCGGTTAATGCAGAGTGATTATCGCTCCCTCCTATGAAAAAAATCACTCCCTCCTAAACAATGACATTTTATTAAAAATAAGAGTTGTGCTGCATCCCACCAAGCACCAACTAATTCCTGCAGCCGAACAGCCTTTGCGCTCTCTGGGTTTTTCCTGCCTAACAAACAAGGGCTGTGAGCTGGGAAGGGTCACCCATCCCCTTGGTCACTGCTGAACATTTTCACGTGCAGCACAAGATGTTAACGTTTCAGTTAATTTTTCTCCATCCCATTTTTTTTTTTTTTTTTTCGGTTGTGGTGGGGTCTCCAGGGCAGGCATCCTACATCTCTCCAATTTGGGTGCTGCTGTGTTAAGCGACACGTTTTTCTTTCCCATCTCAGAAGCGTTACTGATGCAGAAACGGAGCTTGTGCGTGGGTTTATAGGGTGACCTGCCCGAGAGCCGTGGGACTGGCCACCGTCCCGGGACACGAGGTTGGTGTTGAGCCCCTTCCGAGGTGACCCTTGATGCCAGATGGATTTGAGCCGGTCTGGAGGTGACCTCGTGCCGGGGCTGATGGACACATCGTGCCACGGCCACCTCTGCCTTGCGGAGAGCTGTGGTCGTGTCCGCTTTTGTATTCTATCTATTTATTTTTCAAAAGCCTGAGCGTTTCTCAGGCGCATTCTGACATGTCCTTATCAGAAGGTCATTGTACAGTTTAAAAAAAAAAAAAAGAGGAAGAGCAGTAGGTGACCGGTGATGTACTGGGGGCAGAATTGTCATTAATTTTGTAAATTTAGCTAAGAATTCCTGGGTATTATATATGTCGTTGTATTAATTTTTAAAAATCTATGTATTTCGCTGCTTGTCATGATAATATACCACCCTCAAAAGCTGCTATGGCTTGAGCTGGAGACAAGACAGTGTTGATTTAAGCTTGGCAAATGCCACCCTGGGAATGGGTGAGAGAGCTGGAGGACGGGCACTTTTTTCCCCCTTCTTCGGCGTGTAAGGTAACAGGGAGCCTGAAGACTCCCAGGCAAGCGCCTGAAAGATATTTGCTTTTAGAGCATTTTATTCCATGCCTAAAAGTACCATCTTGGTAGGCTCACTGTATAGAACAAAGTGAAAGAAGTTCAGAAGTTTCAGAAGAGTAATCTCAGCCCTGCAGTAAAATGATTCTGATTATTGCAGTAAAATGGTTCTAATTATTTACAAGGGCTGAGCCGGATGGCAGCGTTAATTTGACTGTCTGTCTGTTTTAGCTATTAAATAAGTGCACACTCATTGTGGCTGGTGAAATAGCATCACTTGAAATAGCGTTGAGATTTACCATTAAAAAAAAAATAATAATAATCCTGGGAACACGAAGCCGCTGGGGCCAGATCCTGCCAGGGGTGATGAGGGTTAGGCTGAGGCTCAGAGATGGGGGTAAAGGCTTTGGGGTTGTTTGGATCAGAGAAAGGCTTTTTCCCCCTGGAAAAGAGTTTTTAAAATGCTACAAATGTGAGAATCTGAGAAAAGGAGAGGGAAGGATGGGGATTTTTAACTTTGCTACTGAGAAAGACCCGGGGCTGATCGGCAGCTCCTGAGTTTGCTGAGCTGCTCCCCTACAGGAAAATCCAGGGACGGATTTATTCTCACTCACATTTTGGATCCCAGAGCTCCGAGCTGAGTTTTAACACTCCCTGGCTCCGACGCAGGCTCCGCCATAGCAAATAGACATAACCTCGCCGTTCTTTTCTGCTCCTTCTGCCACAGCTGGAAACCACTGCGCACAACCTTGTACTTCACAAATGCTCTTTTCTGGAGATTAAAGCGATACATTTTGGGGTTATTTATTTATTTATTTGCTCACAGTGTTTGGCTCGAAGCTCTGCAAACTTGGGTAAATGGAAAATTTATCAGGCTCAGTTAAAGTGGAATGGAAATACCCTCCCAAAAAGCGCTGGGTTTTTCTCCTAGGAGGGAAAAAAAAGGAGATTTATTTTTTTATTTTAATTTTTTTCCCCCCCAAGGTGCTCCTTTAACTTGTGTGGCTACTTTTGGCCCGATCAGAGGTGTCTGCTGCTCTGCTGTCGGCTGTGGATTTGCCCCGTTTGCCAGCCCCAGCATCCCCCGGCGTCCCCTCGGAGCGGATGTCAGCCAGAGCTGGAAGCGGTTCTCCATCAGATGCTAAGATAAATCAATCTGCTTCGAATCACTCAGGGTAAACTGATCAAAGCCAAAAGTAAAGCTCTGGTAATGAGGACAAAAGATGTAGTTTTCATTCATAACAATACTGAGCTCTCCAGAAAAGGAAAAATACCCTAGAGCGAATGCTGGCAACAAGTGGTCAGCATCACCTTCTACCTATTTTTTTTCCCATTTTTTCTTACAAACTGATGAGTACCCGGCTGTCAGCGCCGCTGCCTGCGTTCACTCTGACATCAGCCACCACCACTCCTGTCCCCGTGCTCGTGCAGGGACGCGAGTGGCACCGCGACAGCTCGTGCTCTTAGCGAGGTTAAAGAGATGTAGAATTGCTTTAGAAGGTATAAAACCTGCTTATAAATTAAAAAAAAAAAAAAAAAGAAAGAAATCTCTCATCCTAATTATAGGCCCTGGTAGATTCTGGTTAATATATATATATATATATATATATATTTTTTTTTTTTTAG
>NW_020799123.1:12009955-12019711 GCF_003259725.1 Athene cunicularia | reverse complement strand
AAAAAAAAAAAAAAAAAAAAAAAAAAAAAGAAAAAAAGAAAAAGGGGGATGGTGGATACGGGGGTGAGGGGGGAGCGTTCGACTTCTGGAACTTGTAAAATTGTTTGTTTGGGTTGTTTCCAGCTCCTATCCCACCGCTGCTCCTGAGTGATTGGGAAATTCTATCTGCCAGGTCCATGTTCGGGTGGAACGATGATTTATTTGAAAAATAGAGAAATCTGCTATGGGATCACATTTAGTTTGCTCAGGGTGGGGAGTTTATTTACACTGGGATTATTTATGTAAAAAAAACCTGCAGTTTTCTCTACTGAGTAATAAACAGGGATTTGTTTTAGTTATATATATATATATCTAAACACAGACTCACGTATGCATGCGCTCACATATACTGAAAAAATGTATATCTCTGTCTTGCTGTTCCCCTTTTATGCCAAGCGCATAGCTATGTGCCCGAGTGCTGTATAAATATTTTATTTTACATAGAACATAAATCTTAAGACACGTCTAAGAATTTACATAAAACTTTTTTTTTTTTTTTTTTTGCGTTTTGCGTTGTATTTCTTCCTCGGGGCTGCTGGGAGCGAGGAAAGCGAAGGGTGTGTGCTCGGGGCCACCCAGTTCCCTCGCTTCTCAGGGTCTGGTTTTGTGTGATCCCCTTTCTCCCGCCCCGATGGGCACCCACTGCGGGGATGCTGAAACTGCCACGGTCCGGGTTTGCTCTTGATTAAATTTGGGCCCTTTTTTTGCCCTGGTCTCTCTGCAGTTGGACGTGGCCGTGTCTCTCCATCAATCCGAGGCAGGATGTGACCGGGAGCGAGCACTCAGCATTTTCCTAACCCCAAGGATGCTGCTGAGCGTGGGACGTGGTTTTCCTTGCTCCCCATGGGTTCTGGGGGTTCTCTGTCCCAGGAAGCAAGGCACGTGGCACCAAGCAGCTCCCAGGCTCCTTTTCCCATGGGAAAAGCATTTTGAGGGATTTTTACGGTGCCCGTTTTTGGTGGTGGTGGCTGGATGGCATTGCTGGGCGCCCAGGGACTCGGGGCTGCCGTGATGCTCCTCGCAGAGCAGCATCCCGGAGGCGTTCGTGGTTGCTTCACCCATTTCTTCCTTTTTTTTTTTTTTCCCTGTGCTGATAATTAAGGAGAATTTCCCAGGGTGGGGGGACTAAAGGAGCCGGGTAAGGACTGTGAGCCCTGTTCCAAAGGCTCTGAAATTAAAGGGTGTTTTTAAATACCTGCCCTGGGACTGGACCAAGGTCCAGGTCTCTGTAGGGACCAGTCCCAAGCTGGAGGCAGCAAGGGGCAGGACAGCCCAGCAACCGCTCCGGTGCTGGGTAGCCGAGCCAGAGATGCTCTTTTAATTTCTTTCTAAATCCCTATTTACTCCGTAAACAGAATTGCCTTTTAAAAATTTATTTATTTAACAGTGAAACTTTGCAAGGGCGTATCACGTATTCCGTTTTCTTTCTGTCTTCATTTGCTTTATTTATGTCCCCATAAAAGAAGGAATAGCTGTTGCAGAAACAGCGTGCTTATGGTTAAAAGAAAAAAAATAGTGTAACACTCATCACGTTAAAATTAATATGGCAAAGCAGATAGAAAAACAGAAGTCAGGAGGGCAGGGAGTACTGGGTTTTTTTCTGCGTCTGCCTGTCTACCTGCCTCTCCTATCTGTGACAGATTAGAAATATGCACTGGCCATTTAGCTTGGCAAAAAATCATACTTTTTTTTTGCTCGAACATGAGAAAAAAAGTCATCCTGCTGCTAAGTGGGAAAAGCTTATTCTGAGAATAACACCATCCAGCTCCCGTTTTTTTTTACCTAGAAATGTTTGCTATGTCTTAATAATAACACAGCAAGTCTCAGACTCCATGACAGAATATCATTATATTTTCTGGTTTTAGGAAAAAACCTATTATAAATATGTCTCCGAATGGTGTATATATACCTTGGCTTGCAGTTTAATTTGCTGTCAGTCTGAAGCCGCTCTTTATCGTAATCCCGGGTTCCTACTCATAACACACGAAACGATTTTTGACTTTGAAGAAAAGGATGAAAACAGGTGCTGCCTTCAGAAAAGACAGACAAAACACTGCTTTCCCAGAGCCTGGGTGAGGGAGCGATAGCCTCCAACTCTCTGGGAAACCCCAGCAAAAAAAAAAAAAAAAGACATCCCCAATTTTATTTTTATTCTTTTTTTTTTTTTTTTTTTAAACATCTAATTCTGAAACCTGCACTTGAGAATTTAGGGCTACAAATTCTACTTGCCGCACTTATCCAAAATAAACTCTGGCTGAAGAATAATATTTTAGTGGAGTAAATGAAACGGCCGCAAAAGAAGCATCATGAAAACGTACCTTCGTGTGGAGCACGACTGTCGACTTAGTCCCGACTTGCTAAGCGCTGTCTTTTACAGCCACTTACGCTGGAGAGACTTTACTGGGAATTCGGGGGGATCCAGGGAGGGAGATGACTTTTAATGTGGTGTTTTTAAACATAGCCCAGGTGCTCGCAACCGACTGTTGTGATCCCCTACCCAGTCTGTCCTCAGGTAGTTAACATTCACCAAAATATTGATGGCAGTTACCTTTCCTGCCAGCTCTTATCTGAGTGGGCTTGAGTAGGACTTTGGCAGTGCCTGAAAGGAGGTATTGTTACCTTACAAAAAAAAAAAAAAAACCAACCCACAAACCCAACAAACCAAACCACCAAGGAAAAAAGAAAAGAAAAAAAAAATAAAGCAAAGAAAACTTGAAGAGCCAAGCTGAGAAACAAAGGGGGATTTGGGATCATCTCTACCCAGGATGGGACCGTCCTCACACCACCAGCCCCAGGGCCTGGCAGTGGGGAATGTTTGCTCTTTATAAAACAGTTGGTTTCACTTTTTTCCCCCCACCCCTGCCCCCAATCTCTTATTAGTGAGGCTTCTTAGCATCCCTTCTGTGTGCCTGAACTCAACCCCAGAGTATGAGTGTGCATATGCGTGTCTGCTCCTCCCTCATCAGTGCCCTGCATCCCCCTTTCGAACTCCTGCTCTGATTGCAGCCAAATTCCACAAAGAGGATGTAGAGGAGATCAGGTTTTTTAGTAATTTGTGAAGATCGAGAAAAACTGCTGAGAAAAAGAACAGCAACGTGAGATCTCAGAGAACCTGCAGATGCTGAGGGCTCTCTGCAGGAAGTCAGGCTCCCATACAACTCCTCATGGGCTTTTTATTTAGTTATTTGCTTGTCTGTCGCCTTAACATTTGCCCTAAGTTGACTCAAGGACCGACCTTCAGGTCTAGAATCAGGTCCTTTATCTTTTGGGGTCTAATGGTGCAGGTTTGGTATCCAGACCAAATAATTTCGAAGAATTCTGTTTCTCTGAGAGAGTCTGAACAACAGTCTCCAAGAAGGTGGCAACTGAGGTCTCTAAACTTACCTGAAACTACACAGATAACACCCACATTTTTTTTCTGTGTTACTGGGGCAGCAGGGATGTATTTTGGGATAAGGGGAAAAAAAAAATTCCCCAAAGAAAATCAAATCCAGTCTTACTGGTCTGGCAGCATTAGCGAAAGAAAAAGCCAGACGTACAACCGGGTGGCTGTGGAGCATGTGTGAGAGGAGACCTCCTTGCCTGGGTAAGGCTCTTAAGGTGAATAGCAGAAAGTTCTGGGCTCATTTAGGGGAATTTGGTGGATTGGGCTAACGAAGTCAGTGCTGTGCCCCGTTAACTCCCTGCCTGGTGCTGCTCTCCCGGGGACATCGGTGGTTCCCTCCTGTGCAGGCTCAGTCCGGGCAATCAGCACGTGGAGTCTGACCATGCAGGATGCTGAGTGCTTTCAGACGACTCCATGGTGAGGTTGTGATTGCTCGGTGTTTTATGGGAGCTTCCTTCTGCAGGGGCTCGTGGTGGCCCCAGGAAGGCTTTTTTTTTAGCAGAGCGTTAGGGATCCTCTCTTCAGCTGAGAAAATGTGGCCGTTGGCTCCCACCACATGCCAATTCTCCAATCAAGCAGTTCCCTGTCAGCCCCAGATGCTGATTAATTTTCAACATCTTGTGCCTGACTTGCCTGATCTAGGACCGCTGACTCAGAAAACAGGAAAGGTCAGTTTGACTAACATCTAACCCAACGCACCAGGCTTCGCATCCAAAGCAAACAGCCGTGGCGCGGGCCGCGGGCTGGACGGAGATGATTCCCAGGTCTGTGTGCTGACATCCCAGGGCTGCCCTCCCCTCCGACAGCGGGAGAGCGTGGAAACCCTCGTGGGTTGGAAAACCAGAAACGTTTTTGCAGAGGGATTGTTTCAATGAATTAAAAAGGGGAGGGAGAGCGATGATCTGCTGAAATCCAGGAGAAGGAAAGCGTCGTTGTTTGTAGCGTAGGATCCTGGTTTCTAATCTCCTTTGCACAAGGTGAGACAACACCCTGTGGCTCTGGCTTGGGGAGTGTTTTCTGTCCTGGCACACCGTGACTGGTGATGGGCTCACAGGTCTGCGGAAAAGAGAGGATGACATTTTCAGCACAGTATCAGCTTTCCACCGGGTTTTTCTGGCATGCAGACAAAGAGCTTGGCCAAGGAGGTTTGCGACGCTTTGCTACATGGCCGTGCTGTGCCACGGGGTGGCTTGTTCAGTGGAAAGATGTTGTGAGGGATAAGGAAGAGCAGAGTGATGGAGGGGTGCGGTGGTAGGTTTCTGCTGTGTAGGGAGTTGTTCTGGAGAGCGCCCCGCTCTGCTGAGGTCCCAGCTGTGGGCGCTTTGGGGCTCTGAGTGATAAACCAGTGATAGTTCCCTGAGGCCAAATCAACCAGAGGTTTCCTTGTGGTCTCCAGCTCATCAGAGCAGGACCCCAACTATTAATACAGCCCATCTGCAGGGCAGTGTGCTTATGAAATACCCTGTACACGAAGCACGGAGCTTGGTATGTACAGAATTCTTAAAGGCACTGGTTTTGTTGTGGAATCTCTGGATGTAAAGTGGTCACAGTAAATCCATCGCTTCAGTGGCCTTACAAGATCTACAGAGTCGGTGATACGGAACTCTCCAAACCATGGGGGGTGTCCTCCTCTGAACAGCCTCGGCCTGGCTGTGTTTGTGCGGGTAGGATGGGGCTGCGTTACAGCAGGGCAGGAATAGGGAACGGGTATTTGTGTTTTCTGATTTAAGGGAGGCAGAGATACCAAACTGACCCCGAAGGTTTTTTTTTGTTTGTTTTTTGTTTGTTTTTTTTTCCCCCCGATCCAACTGCTGATACAGTGCCCTGGGAAGGACTGCAGTATTGCAGAGCTGCATTTGACTGGGCGCAGAAAAATTCTGGAGGAAAAAAAATACCTACGTGTTCCTTAGCTTGGGAACTCGGCCTGATGAATAAGGAGGTAACCGAGTCACTGCCATAACTGTGGAGTGTTTAGACGTGGAAAGGGATACTGCATTTCCACAGAAATTCCAGTTACTGCTCCCCTGTCCCTCCCACCACCTCCAGATTATGTTTCTAAATGATGTAGGACATGAGAGCACAATCAGTAGCTGATTAGCCAGCCTGCTTGGCTGCAATCACACCTTTCAATATTAATTACCCGCTCCTTGAATCTGATGATGTTGAGCGTCTGCAGTGAGGGCTGCTCGGTGTTTGGTATCATTGGCCAAACTCAAGGATTTAAAGGGACAAAATGCCCACGATTGCCCGGGCAGAGGGAAATGAGCACTTGTTTGCAAACACGACTGAGGAACATAATCAGCTCTTCCCGTGGTTTTAGCCTGAAGGAAGCCAGTGTGGAGACACCGGCCTGGCTGTGCATGGCAAAGATCCTCTGCGTTGCAAGGAAAGACAGAGGAGAAGCAAACCTGTTCCCTGAGGGGTTGGGGCCAGGTTCTGAGCTGGTTGGAGCTCGTGGAGCAGTTGGCATCAGCAGAAATGCTGCTAATCCAGGTGATTTTCTAGGGAGCACAGAGGGGTTTGCTGGCTCGGTTTGGTTCGGTGTGAAGATGTCTGGCAGCTCAGGAAAAAAGCATGAAAATAAAACATTTAATGAACTTTTAATCATCTGGACATTGCTCAGCTCTTGGAAATCTGTTGGAGGTCAGTTTGGAAAGATGCTCCAGTGGGTCCTCTCCAGGCTCCAGCCCTCCCTCCTTCTTTTGCAGGTTGAAGCAACATCTTTATTTTGCAATTTTGGTTCTTCTTTTACTAAACAAACTCCCAAAACAGGGCAGTACAAAAAGAACAACTGGACAACCATTTTATTCACAAAGACTTGCCCCAAAGCCCAGCCAGATTACCGTATGCAGACTTAAGCCAGTGTGGGTTGCACCAAACCGATTTGGTGTCTGACCTTGCCCTGCTTCTGACTGGTGAAATGTCTTCTCTGGCAGAAGACCAAGAGCCAGTCCTGGGCTTGTGGCCACGGCAGGAGACAAGCCCAGCGGGTGGTGCTCAGGGTGAAGGTGTGGGAGGCTGAGCTGCAGCCGGGAGGGGGGATTGGAGGTGAATGCTTTCAGCCTTGGGCCGGGGGCTGGCGGGGAGCTGAGGTGGTGCCGAGACCTGCATGTGGCGTGTTCCCATCCCGGAGTTCAGGCAGAGTTCGGCCCCGGCGCTGGGAGCTGCTGGAGACAATGGAAATCCCACCTGCTCCCACCAGCTGCGCGTTTCGCCCCTGGTCTAACCGCTTGTCTGCATATCACAATGAACCTCAAAGCTCCTGCATAAAATAACACTTTATTATTATTAATAATAATAAGTAGAGGTAATTTGTGTTTCTTGAAACTGGCCCAAGCCACCAAATTCAGATCGAGATCTGACTTCAACCTCCTGAATGTGGGGGTTTGGGCCAGTCCCTGTGCATGCACGGGACCAGTTGTGAAACTGGGAGTTCAGATCCCAAGTCCCTTCCTCCTGCCCCTCAGCTTTCAGAGCTGCGGTCTGGCTCCAGGCCAATGTTTAACCATTATGAAAACCTCTCTATTTAAGGGTGTGCCACCTGTCTCTCTCTCTCTCTCTCTCTTTTTTTTTTTTTTTTTTAAATATAATTATGATCTTCAGGAGGGTGAATTGCATTAATGAGATCTGCCGTAACCGCAGGGTGATCGGTAGCTTTGCTTGCGGCGGTGGGGTTTGCTGTGGTGGACAAAATCGTAGGGGCTGGTGAGTCCGCGTGTGGCCGTTTTCACATGCTTTTCCTGCTGGAGGGTCCCAGCCTTTGCAGTGGCATCAGCACAGGCTGCGGGAATGTGGTGAACGCTGAGTGTGAGAGGTTACGGGTGGGTTTTTCAGAAGAACTGGGTGCTGGGTGCAGCATGAGACTCTGCTCTGGTGCTGGCGTGCACCTATTGCACATCTGGCTCAAGAGGGCTAGAAATAAATTGCTCCTATCCTGTAAATCTTGTTCCAAAGGTGGGGTGGAGTTGCGAGAACCTTACTCTGTTAGCAGGGCGTATGGGTGAAAGCTTTTCCCATTGCTGGGGCATTCACAAAAGCTTTCTCTGGGTAAATTCTCTCAGGTCCGATGCATCTCTGTGGCGTGTGTCCGCAGGGCGTTCCTTTCTCAGTCACCACAGGCTTCCCTTCCTCGCCCTGGCTATCTTCTGCCATCCTTTAGGAGCTCCATCCTTTCCCAAACAGGTTTGAAACTGGCCAAAGGCTTGGTTTATCGAAATAACTTCTGAAGTTATCAGAATGACAGATCCACAGACACACAGAGGGAAACTACATAACTGTCCTTTTGAAAAAGAAATAAAAATAAGAGGGGCTGAGGTTGCTTTTTTTTTTTTTGGTGTGTGTGTGGCAGCTTTCATGCTGGGCATCCAGAACACTTCTTGGCTCATCTTGATTGTTTTTTAGCATCCAGCAAATAGAGTGAGGGTGTTACTTGGTCAAGAGCTGCTGGAGAGTGGCCGTGTGTGAGGGGGGAACGTGGCACAGAATCTGCCCTGGCCTGTTTGCTGCGCTTTGGACTCCCCGTGTGTCCTGGGGTGTCACTGTCAGCAGCCCCCAGGAACCAGGTTGGTGGCAACTGTGCAGCCGCTGACCAGGCAGACCATGGATCAGTCCTCTGCAGAAAGCAAACTCCGCTGTTCCTAAAGCTGACCTGTGGTAGATGACTTTTTGCAATACAGGAGGGTTTGTGTCATTCAAAACCAGATTTTTTTTTAAATTTTTTTTTCCGAAAGAAAAAAAAAGCTCTGACCAACCAATTGGCATTTTTATTAATAATTTTTCAAAGCTACAAGTGTACAGCCTCCCCCTTGTTCCAACAAGCGTGGGTGGGAGAGGGTTTGCAGCCCAGCCTGCACGCCCGGGCGCGGAGGTGGGCGAGGGATTGCAGGCTGGCTCTGGCCGAGCGCTGGCTGCGGCACAGCTCCGCTTCCAGGGCTAAGGAGAAGCCAAGCCAGTGGGAATGTTCTGCAGCATCGTTTTCTGCCGTTTGCAGTAATTTTTATTTATATGTTTGCTTTTTCACATGCAGATGGCCAGCATCAGTGGCTCAGAGCTGCGGTTTGCATCCCAGAGCCAAGCAAGTCGTCTTGTCCTGGCTCAGCCTTCAAGCGAGCTGGCTTGCCCAAGTCTACCTGGGCTGTTGCTGTCTCTGCGAAGTGGGTAGCTCGTTCCACAAGCTTCCAGCAGTAGGTTGTTGGCTGTTTGCATCATAAACTAGTGTTTAAAGTGTGGTTATGGTCAGAAAAAAGCCAGAGAGAAACTGTAAAAATGATATCCTTTTATTTATTTATTTTTTTAAAAATACATATCCCTTGTCCATGGCTGTCCGTATCAAATTAGCTCCGTTTATGAGTTGCAGTGAGATTTCTCACTCCCAAACTCAGCGTGGCAGCTGGAAGCTGCTCCCACTTCTTTGCATGGCAAAAAGGAAAGCGTTGGACAGCACTGCTGAGACGAAGGGACATGCAGCCACTGTTGCTTCGAGTCATGCAGGCTTCCAGGGTGTGAGCTGGGCTCGGCTTAGATCAATGCATGCTTAAGCATGCCTAGTCTCAGTTTATGTAGACTGAGCGGGAGGACATTGTCTGCATGTGGGCTCCCCCCTCCAACAAGCATGGGTTTGGGCAGCCCTTGAGAGGGCTACAAGCTTGGTGGTAGGGGCCCCAAAAGAAGATTTAAACCCGCACTGAGCTGGCAGCAGAGATCTGCCCATCATGTTTCCAGAGAGAAGTGGCTTTTCCCCAGGAGGAATCCAGCCGGGAGGCTGGTGACCATCCCACAGAAGGGATGGCTCAGACCAAGAGGGCTCTGCTGTGGGAGCTCTGGCTCGGAGCAACGGAGACTTGGACTCCGCTCCACCATCAATGGATTTTATTGTCCTGCGGGGTTTTGCTCCAACACTTAATTCAGCAGCTCCATTCATTTTGATCGGTACGTACATATATACCTTGGCACTTGGCTGTCAGGTCGGGCCAAACGGTATTACACAGCCCCAGCCAAAAAGCACAGGGCGAGGTAGGGAGGTTGCAGAAAAATTCCTCCCTCGCTCGGGTGAAGTTCCTAGAATCTGTGGGGAGGTACGGGGTGAGGGTTGGCACCGGCGCGGCCGCCCCGCCGGCTTGGACAAGGGCTTGAGAAACTTCTCAGCTTGACTTCGAACCGCTCCGTAAAAAATTCAGGACAAACGTTGGAGGTAAACTGCTAAATCATGTCTTAAATCCCTTCCTCCGGAGTCAGATTCCACTCCCGGCCGCTTACCCGGCACATCTGGAGAGGGGATGCGAAAGTCTGAAATTCACTTTAAACACCCCTCCTTTCCCTTCCCACCCCCCCTC
>NW_020799123.1:12007072-12009905 GCF_003259725.1 Athene cunicularia | reverse complement strand
TTTTTTTTTTTTTTTTTTTTTTTTTTTGGATGCCTCATTGTTGAATGGATAGTAACAAGACATACCCCAAATAACCGAAGCCCCGTTTTCTAAAGAGCACCCGGTCTGTGTCACCTCGGGGGCTTGAAATTTCAGCTTGTGGCTCCCACTGCGAAGGACACCCCAGTGTCCTTCTGGAACAACCTCAGGCTCTGGTGAGCTTCGTCGCCCACGTCTGATCGCAGAGTCCCAGTTTGAAAATGGCTTCTCGTCTGACCTTTTATCCAAATCGTCAATGATATTTACGTATTTATTTATTTATTTTTTTAATTAAATAAACAGAGTTAATCTGATGTTTCCCATCAGTTTGGCCCCGGGTTGTTTGGCACTGGAAGAGGATGGGCCAAATTACCCAGAGAAGGACAATTCTCACAGCACCAGCTTTCCGGCCTGAGGGTAGGGAGGAAGTGATGGAAATCTCCTGGGAAATCCTGTTCTCTTCTCATAGGATTCCTGGGCCAACGTTTCACTTAGTCCAAAGTTCTGTGGGAAATATTATATATATATATATATATATATATATATATATATATATATATCTCTTTAAAAATATATATATACACACATACTTGCACGTTGCCTTTACCGTGTTAACGGAACTGGTTAATTTTTAAGAGCGATAGGCAAGACCTCAGTTCACCACTGATTGCCTTTTGCCCCAATAACGTTTAAGATAAATGTTGTAAATATTTTTACGTCGTTTCTTACCTTTTTGTTTTGCCTTTGTTTTCTGTGGATCTTAATTTTAAGAGCTGCAATGGGAAAAATCTTTCTTTCTGTCCTCCCTATCCTGCCCGTGTCCCAGGACTTTTTTAACTGGCAGGGATAAAGAGCAGGCTATTGGGAGTAGGTGCATGAACAACCGTGGATGTTGTGTGTGTACGGGTTGATCTGTGCCTTTTGGTAAAGAGCAGGGAGCTGGCAGGGAGGAAAGGCAGCACTGGGCATTTGGTTCTCCAGGCACAAAACACCCTGTTCCTCCAAGATGCGCCCCCCCCTTCAGCCCTCCCCATCCTCCTGCCCCTGCCAGGTGTGCAGTTTTGACTGATGAAACATCTTTTCCTTCAAAACCTGCCACCGAAAGCTGGAAATCCTGCTCGAAACGAGCAAGGCTACGGGAAGAGGCTTGTGTGCAGAGGAGGATGAGGAGAACGGAGTGGGATCAAGGGCCAGTGTCTGGAGCTGGTGGCTTAGGGAGGTGTTTCTGCTGAACCCAGGATATTGTGTTAAAGCAATAGCGATCCCAGCCTCTCCAAAAGCCTTTCCCTAAAGCAGGTTCTTCCTGGGGCTGTACTGACACCTCCCTGGGGTCCCAATGGGGTCCTGAGCCTGGTTTAGTGTCCAACCAGGGACAAAAAGGGAACTTTTTCTTTGCCTTGGGGCTGTTCTGTAGGAGTTGGTGCTGGTAGGTTAGATGATAAGGGGGGGCTGCTGGCTCTGGGACTCTTTTGGAGTATTTTGTTCCTGAGGATGGTGCCGGGGTGTTCCCATGTGTCAGGTCCCAGAGCTGCCCTGGATCTGGCTGCTGTGTCAAGGAGCGACTCACCCATAGGAAGGCAAAAATCTCTCCAGTGCCACCCCACGAGACCAGAGAGGCACCTTTGGCACCGTTAGAAAGTCCTTGACATCTCTGGTCACAACACTGATAAAAAGGGATCACGTAAAGCGTGGGAAAGTCGTCAGGGTTGGCCAAGCCTGCCCGTCCTCCCCCCGGCACTGCCACCACCTGCCCGCGCTGCCCCCGTGTTTGGTTTGAGTGGTGAAAGTCCATGTGAAGAATGAGAGAAATTCTGCTGGCTCGAGCCACCAGGATCAGCAGGGACTGGGAAACTGGGGGTCGTCCCGTGCTGCTCGGGGCAGGATCTTGCAGGAGCAGCAGTGTGGGTGGGGGGCTGATGGCTGTGTTCAGGTCCTATCTTCAAAAGATCTGTTTTTCACCCCTCTCCCAAAGGGCTGCGTTGCTGGTCACTTGAAAATGGAAGCACTCTCCATCGTGTGCTACTGAAAAATATCTTTATTTATAAGCCTCTGGTGTGTTCCTGGTCCAGAACTATTTGTCCATCTCATCAGGGTCTTAAAAGTATTAGGCAGGAGTCCCAGATGAATGGTAAAAAGCTGTGAAGTCCAGGTGCAAGGCATCTTATTTTGGGGCTATATGTTTTTAAATCAAAGTTCTTTCAATATCCGTATCTGCCTGTGGTTAATGGGTTACAGATGCAAATTGGCACTTCCAGCTCCTGACCCGAGGTGCCCTGGCCAGGTCTCATGACTGAATCGAACGGGGCCAAGAAATATCGACAGGCTGGAAAAGCACCGGGCTCTCTGCTCTGAGGCTATTTTCCTTAAAGCTCCAGCTCCTGGAACCATGTGAATCGTGACTTTTCCTACCTGAAAGTTAAATTTTGGTGGAGGAGAGCCACATTCCTGAGTGGACGTGAACAACATGGAAGCCAGATGCCTTTTTCATTTCATTATGTCTTCATTTCCATTTAATGGGGGGATTTAATTGTATTTTCAAGTGACTGACTGATGAAGTTTGGAGACATTTCTTGCTTGTAGAACCTGGGTTGCATGGCCTCCAGCCCTGCAGCGCTAGCCTGAGCCCAAATCCCTGGCGCTGTTTGTGCATCTGCACCCCATGGTGGGGCTTGAGGGGATGCTACGTGTGTCGAATCACCCAGAGCTGTGTCTCGCTGCAGGATACAAAGCAAAATTCCTTCCCAAAGCATGCGCCGTGAATCCTATGTATTTTGAAGGTATTATCCCCAGCAGACAGACACTGCCAGGGCAGGGG
>NW_020799123.1:11989279-12007022 GCF_003259725.1 Athene cunicularia | reverse complement strand
ATGTGTATAAGAGACAGGTGGGGTGACAGTCTGGGGGGCTGTGGGAGCGGGTCCCCCTTCTCCCCACACCAGAACGGGCAGGGAAAACTGCAAAATCCACCCCTGGAAGCAAACGGTGTGACTTGTGGGGCCAACAGCTCCCAAAGGCGTGTGCTGTTGGCAGCCGAAATGCCATGTGGCCCTTGGTCTTGTAGGTAACAGTGGGCTCTGAGGGAGGTTTAAGAACGTGGCATTTGGGGTTTTTTAAAGAGTTTGCGAAAGGAGAGAACCTCCCTGCTGTGCCCCTTCACATGGGGAATATAGTCCCTGGTTTAGGGGGAGGACGGTTGACGCGGAGGGAGCCCGATGACCTCCCCCAAGCCAACGTGTGACCCTCCCTCTCCTTTCTCACTTGATCAGATCAGGAGTGTGGTTTTTCCCTCCTGTTATTTATAATTTTGGGCCAGCTGACAGATTCCCGGGGCCAGCAGGGTTGGTGGTGGGGGAGATGGGGCAGGAGGAAAAGCAAATACATCTACTAGCAGTCCCCGTGGATGCTGCAGGGCTGGTACACCGTGTACCCTGCGGAGGATTTGCTTTGTGTCTGTGTCTACCAGGGGAAAATAAATACAAAAATAATGCATACAGATGGGTTTCTTATATAAATAAATGTCTGGGGAGAGACCTGTCTGTGGGTAACCTGCTGGGAAAGTCCTGGTCAGATGGGAATTGTAGAGTTAAACACTCCAGTCTCACTTGGATGTGTCTTGGCTTTGATTTATACTTCTGATTGGATGTTTGCCTGGCCTGATCAGAGAGCTTGGGCAGCAGCTCATGTTGACACTTGGTGTTTAGCTCTGGGTAAAGTTTAAACAGGACTTATCATGGCTCTGACACCTCGCGAAGGCTTCCCTGGTTTAATAGCATGCTTCATGCCATCTCTTGCATAGATTTTTTACTGTGCTGCTGTCCTTGATATTCAAAAAGAAAAAGGTAAACTTGCAAAATAAACCCATGGAATAGTTTATTTGAAGCCTCTTCTAATTTTAAAATAACCCCGTTGCCCTCAAATCGCGTTGCCGTTTCTCTACTTGCTTACGTTGGTAGAATATAAAGCCAGGAGAAGTGATCTGAGGTCAGTGAGGCCGATCCAGCCTCTCAGAAACTGTTAACTGCATCGCCCATATGGCTTGTGTTTGCCCCAGAAGCAGTGCTGGGCTCTGCTGGGACTCAAGCAGCCTCGGGTGGGAGGAAAAGAATCCTTTTTGGTGTCTCACACAGCGACAAGACTTCCGCTGAAGTGCGTCAGGATGGTTCCTCTAGTTTGTGACTATCTCCTATTTTTTTCCCCCCTCAATTGTAATGGCTTCTTCCTCTTTTGCTTTTACTAGAGACAACTGTCAGGTTTGCTCCCCCATTTTCCTCCTGTCCGTAGAAGGGGAGCGTTGAGGCACCACTCTGAGTGCAGCTTTGGGGGCTCAGATGGCCAAGGGTTGCCCCAAGGGCTGCTTGCACCCTCCCGCACAGGCTGGGTGACAATATTTTAGAGTGAGATGGGTGACAATATTTATCCCACTCACCCCAACTGCCGTCCACCTCATTTCAAACTCAAGGACCAGCAGAGAGGTGCGTTAGAAATGGAGTTTAACGCAGGCATTCCCGGCCTGACGTGGACGCTTGGCTTTGGACAAAGCTTGTGCTAAATAACACTGAACTAATTTAATTTTATGCTTTGGTTTTTATGAGTAACAATTAAGACAAAAATCAGTGGAACGTAATTACAGCACCTTGAAGTGTAGCGTTACTGGTCCAAAGACTGAAATGAGGTTAGGATATGACAGGCTTTTATCTCGGATCTGATAGGGGTGCTATTCATGGTATTAAAAGTTTGCCAAGAGAGACTTCACTGAAAATTAACCCGTGTTATTACAGTGAGTAATATCCTGGTTTTATCATGTGGAATAAATAAATAACACAGACTATGCTTTTGCTTAATGAGGTTACACTGAGTGCAGAGTGAGGAAACAGGGTTAACTCCGATGCAAGAAAACAATGATTGAGATGAAACTGGAACAGAAAGAGCCCCCACTTTTCTTGCATAATGGCAGAGCTTGTGTTACCATTAATTATATCATGCAGTGGGAATAGAACGGAATTTGGCTCTATCTAGCAACAGACCGGGGTGAAAAAATATTTGCAAACATCTCTGTGATTTCTCAGGAAAATTCCACTTCCTGATGCTCCTGACACCATTTTCATCTTGACCGGTTGTGGTTGGTTGGCTTCAAGCCACCCTCCCAAAACAACCCGTTTGACCCAGCCCCAAGGAGCCTTTTGGGCTTGATCTACCTGGTGCTTCTCCTACCTGGATTCCCCACCTGCTGCTTTGCACTGCGGGACCAACAAATCCACTCTGAAAGTGGAGTATTGGCGGCAGTGATGGGGGAAAAAACCCCAAATTAGAATCATAGAGTGTCTCAAATTGGAGAGGACCCATGAGGGTCATCGAGTCCAACTCCCGGGTTGTGAGAGCTGAGGTCTGCTTGGGCACGGCACGTGGACCTGGCTTGCTTGAGCCTGCATGATGGGCCAGCAATGCTGGACAGGCACTTTTCCCCATTGACTGGTGGTATTTCTTTAGGTGAATAGTTAAACCCTACAGAACATGCCTGTGATACTGGTGGGAACGGGGCTGGCGTCTGCCCGGCCATTGTGACCTGGTGCTTGGGGACATCCCATCCTGCGCCATGCGCTGGTGGGGATGGAGGGGACCCTCGCTTGTGCCACAAGCCTGGGCTTGGGAATCAATTGGCCTGATTAAGAGAGTGTTGTTATGGGCAGAGATGAATAGCCCGGTTCTGGACTTCATTAGCCGAGAGCCTGAAATTGTTTCACGTGAACAAAAGGATCGTCCGGGACGTTAATCCCTTGCACCTGCTTAGCTTTGTTCAACCTCGCTCTGCCCCAGCCGGGGTTGCGTCAGCAGGCACGACACCACGGGCAAGAAGAAACCAGCCACAGCAGAGGAATTATCCGTGCTTTTCACTCAGTGCACCCGTGGGATGGAGAGCCGAGCCGTGCTGGATGGGTTTGAACTCCCGAGCTGGCACGGGGGAGCCTCGATGCCTCCCAGGCACATGCAGCCCGTGGGTCGGAGCCATCCAGAGGAAGGGGACAGGGTGGCTGTGTCCTGGGGGATGCCCGTCCCATCGCCACAGCTCTGCATGCAGAAAGCACTGCGGAGCCCGGGGCTCGGCACCGCTCCCAGCTCCTTTCCCTTCCAAAAGGGACCTTTCCCCCCCTTGCTCCAAAATAATTACACTGAAGAGCTTAAAAAAAGCAAACAAACCGCTTGTCTCTTGGTGCCAGTGGATGTTAATAATATCAGGAATACTATTATCCTCTGGGCTATCATCATCTATAATACCTCCAGAAATCGCTTGTATAGTTTTAATTATGTTTGTGCCTTTTCTTTCAGCCCTTGTTATCTCTCAGGTTCTTCTGGGCTGGGGGAAGGGTCATGGCACTGAAGTCGCTTCTCTAAAGCGCCTTTGTTTTCCCTGTGCAGGTATTACGTTGATGGCACAACAATCCCCGAGTACGTTAGATTGACTTTCCTGCCCTGCCCTGCCTGAATGCAGACCTTGTGTGTCCCCCGTGCCCGGAGCGAGCCCGGCGTGGGCAGCCCGAGGAGCGGGCCCGCAGGAATGCGGGTGAACAGAGCCAAATTGTTCCAGCTGCGGGAAGAAGGGAAGAGAGAGGGAGAAGGGGAGAAAGGGATAACGTAGAGGGGGAGAGAAGGAAGAGCTGGGAGGGAGGGGGGAGGCAAGAAATGAACCTTGTCTTGTGCGTGGTGGAATTTCTCTGGAGATATTTGCAGGATAGCGTGGTTAAAAACAAGAATGCTTAGAAAAAAATAATAGAGGTGGGAGCGCCTGCCTGTAAGGGGAGGCTTTTGTCAGCGCAGTGGCCTCCATGGGAAGGTGACGCTTCAGAGAACAATTGCTGGGCTGTTGTACCATGCCTGCCGCTATGAATGAACCTTAAGAAAAGGTGTCCCTGGACTCTTGCTAAAACCCATCATCTTCTCGCTTCCCTGCGTGTGCCTGCTCGCTGCCGCTGCCTCCCGAAACGGGCCGACAGCTTCTAAACAAAGCGGTATAAAAGATGAGATCGGAGCACTCCCCGGGCTCCGTTCCTCGCGGGCGGCAGCGGCCGCTGTCCCCCGCTTGCAGCGGTGGGCTGCGGGGCTGCGGCGCGGTGGTCCCTGCGCTCTGGCACCACAGAAAGCAAAGCTGAGCACAGGGGCAGGAGGGGAAGCTGGTCCTGAACAGGAGCTTTGGGGCAACTTGTCCTTTGAGCTGGGCCACGCATTCCCGGTGAGCGGCGCGGGGGCTTGCTCGCTGTGGCCGTACCCTGCCTGCTGCGCTTGCCCCGCTCGCTGCAGCCTGCTCTGGGCTGTGAATTCACCCGGGAGCCTGAGGATTTCTGTGGCCCCACGGGGACGTGGTTCAGGTGATGGCAGCGTGTTGCTCTGGGGAGGTTGGACATCCGTGGTCTGCAGAGGAGCTCTGAGATCCCCCACCACAGATGGAGAGGAGAAGAATGAAGAGCATGACTTCGGAATGGCTTCACGTAAACCCCCAGCTGCGTGGGCATGTGCCTCCGCGTGTGTGCGTACGTGTGTGTACAGCAGACGTGCCCTCCCCCTGTTCCTGGCCTGGCTGGACTGTGCTCAACCGATGCGAAGACTCTTAACACCTTTCCCCAACCTGATATGGGATAATCATCAAGTTTTTTTTGCTGCGGAGAGTTTAACTTCTTCAAAGGTAAGGAGACTATATAGCTGCATCGGGTCTCGGCAGCATTGCTGTGGGATTCCCTCTCTGATCGTGGCTCCTCCTGGAGCAGGGCTGAGGGACGGAGCTGCAGTGGTCCAGGGAGGGGAACCACGGCGGCTGAATGTCACTCTGCACCTTCCCACCTTCCTCTCTGGCATGCTCTGTTTTGTTAAAGTGTTCGACTCATTTCTTGAAGTTTAGCAGGCATTCGCAAAAGGTACATGCAAAAAAGCAACTGTACTAATAACAAAAAAATGGAAATCTGTGTTGTCCATGTGCAGGTAGGCAGCAGAGTGTACTCTACACTGTGCAAGCACAAAGCTTTTATTGTCATATCCAGCACAAAATTTATGGTGATTTTAAGCTCTGGGCTGTGCATATGTTTTTGGCTAAGAAAGTCGACATGAACATTTAGGACATCAGGAATTTAAAAATATCTCCTTGTAGATTTTGAACATTTTTTTTCTGTTCTTCTGACGTGTGTTACTTGGCATTTACCTGGGGATGATGTCTCTCAGTGCTGCACTTGATTGTGCTCTCTGTTTCTGCGGGATGGAGTGAGGTTAAGGTGGTTGGAAACGTGTGTCCTCATTGGCAGAATGGAGGGGTGACGGTGGGCACCAGGAAAGCCTGGCCTGGGGGTTAAACGGAGGCTCAGGATCAAAAGAAACGTTTTTCCATTCCTGCTCTGCTTTTTGCCTGTGGCAAATTACTTTCATGTGTCTCCCTGCCTCAGTTTCCCATCCATCCGACAAGAGTGATGCTGATTACGAGCACTCCCAGTCATGGTGAGATGGGGAAGGAGGGCAGAGCCCGTGCAGCGCTGACGTACAGCACTTGGGTGGTGGCAACGAAACTGCAGTTCCTGAAGTGTCGGAGGGAATCACACCGGGTCTGCCCTGCTGCATATCAGGGATCTGTCCTGAGCACTGAAATTCATGGTGAATGAATGAGAGGTGGAGGGGAAAAAACAATTTGCCGTGAGTTTGTCACTGGTAGATGTTAGGGGAAAGTGTTCTGTTGGTTTTATTAAAAAAAAGAGAAAGAAGCAGATGCAAAGGATGCCCCTGACACTGATAAAATATCACGTGCAGCACTAAGCTGAGAAATCGTCTGTCATCACACTCCCATACTTAAAATCTATTCAAGCCATCAGCTCTTCAGGGCAGGAATACGTTATCTGCTTGGTGCTATTTCCCAGAGCAATGCGTCGCAGCTGCTTAGCGGGTCACACCTGGGAGAAATAAAAACTCAATCTTGAGACCAGTGAGGCGGATAACGCAGCTTCCACTTGTGCTCAGGGGAGCGGTTGCAGGGGGGTGACATCCCCAGCGAGGAGCAGACGTTGGCAGGAGTTTACTTTTCCCTGTATACAACAGTGGCCATCCCTCACCTGATGCTTTGTGAGTGGGTTTCATTCTTGCAATGCTCAGTAAAGATAAAACAACCTTTTTCTGTTTTACAGGGAAGAAACTGAGTCAGAGGAACAGCTGTGGGGCTGGTGCAAAGCCCTGTGGAAAATGGGCGAGACCATGGAAGGGGAGAAATCCACCAGACTCCACTCCAGTCCCTATTTTTTTCCCCTTAGAGCCCAAGGGGTGATGAACTGGCACAAACACCGTCGCTCACCAGCCGGGATCTGACGTCCTTCCCATCAGCCAAGTCGTACCCCCAGCGGCTCCTGAAGCAGGTTGGACCCACGTCTGGCGTGTGGGGTGGGCACAGTGCAGACCTGAGGACTCGCGCTGGCTCATTGCCACTTTCTGCCAATCCCTCCCATGTTCTTCTTCTGTAGTGTATTTATTTACTTTTTTTTTTTTCCCCCCCCCCCTTTCCCCCGCTGGAGAACAGGCAGCACTGTGAGAGAGTTGCAGTTGCTGTGGAGTGGGTTGGGTGGCGAGGGGAACCTGGCTGGCAGTAGCCTGAGGCTATCATAAAAGAAACTGAAACAGGAGTGTTAATGCTTTGGCTGAGTTATGGAGAAATGGTTTTACTGTTCGAAAGGAAACTGTGAGAGTAATACGTCTGGGAGGGTCTGGGGGCACGCTGCACCCCTTTGGGGGCTTGGGAGCAAGTGCGGGCTGGCAGGACGCTTGAGGGCACTGCGGGGGGTATGCAGAGAGATGCAGAACTGCAGATAATTTTGTCTGCGTGCAGGTCTCCAGTCCAACCCCACTGAGTGCTGGCCGCATTGGGCTGCTCGGTGCATGACCTGTCAAGGCCTGAGTATCTCCAAGGATGGAGATCCCACAACCTCTCTGTCCTTGTTCCAGTGTCTGACCACCCTGATGGTGAAAAAAGTTTCTCCTAATGCCCCGTGTCCTCGCTTGTGACCATTATCTCTTGTCCTGTGCACGAGCAGCCTGGCTCTGTCTTCTCTGCACCCTGCAATTAGGCAATTGAAGATGGTAATGAGATTCATTCTCTTCCTCTCCAAGGCTGATCAAATCCAGTTCTCTCCAGCTGTTCCCAGCTCTCCACCATCTCAGTGTCTTCTGCTGGACTCAAGTCCATGTCCATCTTGTACAAGACGGGGCCGGGACTGGACGCTGTACTGCCGATGTGGTCTTGCAGGTGGTGACCCCCCCTTGGGTGGGCAGCACAGGGCTCTGCCTTCCTCTGCGTTTCATCGCTCTGGTCCTTTCAGAGGTTAAATGACGTGCTGGCAATGGCAGCCCTTGTGTGCGCTTGCATCTGTGATGCTTGAGAGCATTACATCACGTCACGTGGAGGAGGAAAGGAGTTGTCCTCTCGTTCAGGTTTCTCAGTCCACGTGATCATTCAGCCGGTGCCTACCTGCACAATATGGACGTGGGGTGTTTGGTTTTGCTCTCCTGGTCTTGTCCCGTTCCTAAAGTCTTTAGGAGAACATCTTCAGCCAGCACAATCCCCTGCTGGCAAGAGTCAGAGTAACTCCACTGAAGTTCAAAGCTCCTAGAACAACAATCTGCTGGGAATTATGAATAAATGCAAATAGTGTTTGTTTGATTTACTTTTCAGGTCTGGCCAGGAAACCTTCAAGTAGCAGCACTTTCCCTTTTAAGCAGGTAAGTGCTTTTTAAAAAACATACACGGGAATGTCTGTGCTTCTCTGTTTATTGCTATAAATCTTCCTGTGCCTGAGCTTTTAAATAGTGATTCACGTGGTAGCTTCATGCTGATGAAATTCATGGATGTGAGGAGCTGAGGGACCGAGCGGCTGTAGCGCATGGCGGGACACCTACTCCAAATTGGAGAGGGGGACAGAAAACACGGGCGCGGGGGAAGGAGGTGATGGGGAGGGGAGGAGAATGAGGTCGGAGGAGACCTGGACAGGCAGTAGATGATGGTCGAGTCGCTGGTCCAGGCTGGGGGGGGTGGTGGGATGATGATCCTCGGTGCTGGTACATGGGAGGTGGGGGCGCTGGTTCATGGGAGATTTATTTCATCTGGGGAATCTGATCTGTTGGGGTGAACGGGAGTGTGAGGAAGTTCTTTGAGAAGAGATGGTGAATGATCGAATCAGCTGAGATTTTTGGCTCGAATATTTTGTTTTAAAATTCTGTAGTAAAATGTTTTTTCAGTTTTGATATTCATTTTTTCAACATTTTTCCACGAAAGGCAGAAACATTTTTTCAGGGGAGGGGGAAGTGTAACCTAACCTCCAAATTTCTGTCCCAAACCAGTTTTGACCAGCCATACCAACAATATAATCATCAGAGGGTTGGTTTTGTGTTTTTTTTTTTTTTTTTCCCTCCTTAGCAAACAGCAGGCCAAGTATCATTTAAAAAAAAAAAAATCACCAATAAAAAAAAAAAATATAGCAGCCTTTTGCCATACATGGCTGGTGTATTTTTCCTTTGGAAGTTGGCCACCCCAAGCACACACAGGGCTCTGTGTGAGCCTACCTCACCCTCCAAAAAAGAGCAGAAGAGAAAAACTCCCTGTGACTTGGATGGGTTCCTTATGGGGGGGAGGTGGGCTGGCGGGAAGGGGGGAGAGCGCAAGGCAGCGTTTTGAACTAAGTTCCTTTTTCTATTTTATTTAGATTAGGTTCTGCTCAGCAGGGTGATTTCTTAATTAGAGCAGCCCAGTCTTGCAGGCCTGTCGCTCCAGACCCCTGCTCTGCCTTCTTAAGTTTCACGAGGGAAGTTGTCGTGCCTTATTTCCTGAGCTCTAATATTTGAGCAGTTTGCGGTGATTTCAATGGGAGGAAAAGACATGTAATTTAATCATCTTTATTAGATTTTGGGCGAAGGAGGGGGCAAAGCAGTAGGAACCGTGTCCTCTGCCTGTCTCTTGACTTTCTCCTCTGCTTCTAGTGGTCAGAGATGAGATTTCATGGGCGGAGAAGCAGAAAAGCAATGATCCTAAAAGACCATGTGCTGATGGACTTTTTGTCCCAAGGTTGGGAAGTTTTCCCAAGCAGTAGCTGTTATCTCAGTCTCAGGGAGATCAACAACCCTGCATGGATCCCTCATGGGCTTATTAATAACTCGCTGTGATTAAAAATTTGGATTTTTAATCTTCTTGATGACGTGAAAGGGAATCCTGTCCCTCCGAAGGGTGTTGCTAGAGTGGGATGAGAGGTCGATGGAACTGCTTCAAGCAGAGTAAACGGGGAAGCAAAATGTGGAGTTTTGCAAATTTTGGGTGTTTTCTGGGATTCCAAGGGGGCAGGCAGAGTGTTTCGGGGGTAGCCTTCCTCTGCAGGGAGTGTGGGTTTGCTGATGTGTCACGGGCACGGCTCTGCTCAGCTCCCACTTACAGAGAGCAGCTGGGAGCTTCCCCCAGCCCCTCTGGGCCATGGTGGGGGAAAGTGATAAGAACAAAAATTGGGGAAATTTTTTGAGACTAGAAATGGTGGGGAAAAAAAGGCATCATGTCACGGTCGTGGCTCAAAAGTTTGATTCCTCCTTTTACCCTGCTCACTGTGCAGAGCTGATACCAAAGAGCGGTGGGGACGCAATCGAGGCGCCGAGGGACACTGGGACCGCCGCGTTTTGGTGGATGGTGGAGGAGGAAATCTGCTCACACCAAGACCTCTGACTCCCTGCCTGCGCATACGCACCATATGCTCCATCTTTACTTCATGTAAATCAATGCTAATCCACCGATGCCAATGAAGCCGGGCTATTTTAGCCATCGAGAACCCGGCCTTCTGTGTCGTACGCGCTCAGCTGTGACTTCGTGGTTTAAAAAAATATTAAGCAACTCTCAGTGGGGAGCAAGGGGCCACATACACATTTAATTCAAGTGAAATAAAATTCTGCGTTTGTTTTTTTTTTTTTTTAAAATCCATTTTATGGCTGGAACAATAGCGAAAGAAGCAAATATTTGTTACCTGGAGACACCGTATTCTCTCCCTCTCACCACATGGGTCTGAGTTATTATTTTTCTAGCTGGCCCTATGAAAGGCTCCTGTGGAGGATGGGAGAGGTTTATAACTCAGTAATAGGCTTCTCGCCTCAAAGTGGTTCCAGTCGCTCTCAGCTGGGTTGGGGTGTGATGGTTTCCATTACGTGCCCTCAGCGGGCGAGAGCCAGTTGTAATTACGTTCAGCGCCTTTGCAGTGGGCAGCAAACGGGTGCGGGGTGCTGCGGGGGCAAACGGGGTAATGCCGAGCCACGGAGGAGCTGAAGTACAGGTGGCTGCTCACACCCTCCGGGGACAGGTGATGGTCAGGGAGAAAAACATCTGCATTATCCAAGTTTGGCAATAACTTTTTTAAAAATGCCCTTTTTTTGTTGTTGTTGTGTTTTTTTTTTGTTTTTCCCCTGAGAGGGTCACTTTGTGTTTGAAGAAGGAACGGCATCGCTGCAGCTGTGGCTTTTACAGGATGATATGTGTTTAAGGTGTTGCGTTTAGTGGGTTGCATGGTCCTAATCATGAGGTTTAGCAGCTGTTTATCTGCGTTTGGTGTATCTCCCCCCATGCAGCTGCTCTGCGAGTGGAGGTGGCTCCCTCATTTATCCTGCTGGTGACGTGAGGGAAAAAAATATCCAGAAAGCTTCCTCTTTAGGGACAGCAACGTGACTCAGTAAACCACTGTCATGTCACCCGTGGCACGGCAGGACCATGGCTCTGCGGAGAGGGATGCGGTGAGCGGTGGAGGAGGAGGAAGGTTGTGATGATGGTGCGCTGGGAGAGGCACTTGCCAGATCTGGGGAGAATTGTCAGGGCTGTGGGAAAGACCTTGTGTAAATGCTGAGTGGGATGTGCTTGTCCCACGACACATCCACGGTCCTTCCTGTCCTCCCCACCCTGCATGGGAGCCAGCACAAAGCTGCCCTGTGGAGCAGGGATGCTTTTGTCCAAGGTGTTGCTTGAAAAGCCCATGATACACCGTCCTCAGGCAGATGGGCTGTGAAAGCAGCTGCAGGTGCCAGGGAAAACTTCTGCTAGTACATCCTACCTGTGTGTTTTCATCACGGAGGGGCTGAAAAAAACCTGCTGCTGCTGGCAAAGTAAGTTGCTTCAGTTGTAAGCTTGTTTCGGGGGGAAGCTGCAGCAGCTTGGAGCTTGGTGTGTGGAAAGCAGCATGCCTTGTGAGAGAGGGAGAAAGAAATTTCAAATTAAAACCAGAAAGCCCCTTTTCCCTCCATCTCTTGATGTTTTGATTCAAGGGATGCATAATTATAATCATTATTTTTAAGGGCAGCTCCCCCCTCCACCTCCCAGGGTCTGTGTTATCTCTTGAACCACCCTCCGACTTTTGATTGCAAAAATGACACTGGAGAGAAACTCTATCTGCTGGGAGTGAGGCGGCTTCAACCCCTCCTCCTCCTCCCTGAGACCATCCGAGCTGCAGGGGTAGGAAAGGAAGAGGAGGGAGTGATGAAGGTCACCTTCCGCTGCCCCGGGAAGGTAACGAACCCCACGCAAAGGCCCAGGTCGAGCTCTCCAGAGTCATTATCGCAACAGGCTGCGAAAGGTTAGGGAGGAAAGAGCTTTTCGGAAGTCTTTGCCCGCTAATTGATTGCGAAGAGCGGAAGGAAGGATGTATCGAAAAAAGAAAAAGCCCCTGCGCTGTTTGTAACCCCCCTCCTCCCCTTCCCGAAACGTGCACGGCCAGGAGGCAGCAGGTTGTAGTTTTAACTGTAACAGAGCAGAAGGGAAATCAGATTCAACAGGAGCAGGGTCTCCTTTCAGTCTAATGGCAGATGTGGAAAATGTTTTCCAGCATCATTAGGAGGGATGAAAAAGCACGGAGGGCCGGGTTGTGCCCTGTCCCTGCCCGGTGAGGAGTGCCCGGGGTGGGGGGCTGTGCTGGCTCGCTTTGCTCGGTCTGAGGGATGCAAGCTCTTGGCACGTAGCATGGCACGGCTCCTGCTCGCCTCGCCTGCACCGCTGGCACCCACACCAGCATGCTCCAGCCCCTCCGAGCCACACGTGATGGTCCTTTAGGGGCAAACTTGCCCCAACGTGAGCAGATGCTGCGGCCGACGTAATGTGTGGGGCAGGTGGCTGCTCCCATAAAACCCCCCTTTGAGAAGGTACGTGCTGTTTTTAGCATGAGCTGGTGGGAGTTGTGCCTCCGGCATTTGCAGCCAGCCCAGAGCCGGGATGAAGGACTGAAATGCCAGTTTGACTCATCCTCAGCCCATGCACAGACAAAATGCACGGCAGCCACGGCACGAGGGTTGAGCCCGAACCGGCTCTGGCCATTAATGATGCCCATCGATGGGCTGAAATACGAGGGGATTAGTCCAGAGCTTTTCTACAAATTTTCCTTCCTTACAGTGCATCAGCCCACGTGTTTCTGTAGCCTTGGGAACAGGCCATGGATAAGGTCTCCAGATGTTTCCCAGGGAAAACCAAAGTACCAGGTGCTCCGCAGGGTCCCCAGGGGTGGGCTGCATTGCACAGACCGGACAGAGGCTGGAGAGGAGATTTCTCCTTCTGATTTGAGCCGTAGAGAAGCTGCTCAGCTCTGCACACCGGAGGGGACGGGTTGAGAAGGAAGTCCTTGCAATGTTTGTGGCTTTCTGACCCCAGGTGAGATGGTGCCCAGAAATGAAAAGCAGCTGCAGAATTTGCCTCCTCCCAAGACTGAATGAAACCAGAGCACTCTAAGATGACCCAGTGCAAGAATGAATCCACTCAAATGGCACCAAAGGATTGTCTAAGTACACCGAGTATCTCCTGGAACAACACTGTGTCAGTATCTACACCCAGGCAGCCTAATTTCTATTTCCTAACGGAGTCTTTGAAAAGAAAACAGACAATTCATGCCATCCCCTAACCACTACCTCTCCTTAACCTTTCAGTCTGGCTTCCAGACCTGGGAGGGAGAAAATGCCGTGGAAGAGATGAGCTACTCTCTGGGGAGTGACTTCTTTCTCAATGCTAAAGAGTGAATGTCGGTGCAACCTCAGGACAGTGATTAATCACCATTGTTATATTGGTCAAGAAGAAAAAAAGAAAAAAAAGATTTTTAGAGCTGACAGGATTTGCCCAAGTCACCTGGATAAAATTGGGAACACTCCCTGACTGATCAGGAACAGACTGAGACTGGAAACCAGTTGCCTTGATGCCTTGCTCTAACCACTAGACGACCCACCCTGTATGAGCAAACGGAATAAAATTTGAAAGAAAACAAAAATTTGACTTGAAAAATGTGTTCCGCATAGAACCAGAATGTTCAGCGGAGAAAAAAGGATGCAGTCCAAAGTTTTACTTCCAGGCAAACATTTCAAAATGGACTTATAATGTACCCTTTCATTTAGATTTTATATGAAGGTTTTACTTGAACTTGTAATGAAGATGGAAAAATCCGAGGTTGCCATGGCTACTGGCACTTTGCCTAATACACTCAAATCTTTTTCCCCTAATAAAATTGATTTCAGAAACCCCCCCTATAAAAAGGGAAGAGTTAAAGACCCTATAAACAACTGTAGGATGAAGAATATTATTCCATGTAAAGCAGGTTCTGAACATCATGGCGAGGCAATTATGTTTTTTTGTTGTTTTTTTTTTTTTTCTCCTCAACCAATTAGGTCTCCAAAACCCAGAGTCCTGCTCTAGATGGTTCTCCTGCTAATAACTAAGAAAATGCCAGGAATATTGGGAGGTGGTGAGCAAAGTGCCTCGTGCTCTTTCTGGGATGCTCTGCTCTCGGTTGGAAATGCATCTACCTTGTCATGTAGGAAGGAACTTGGTTATTTCGGGTGCTCTGGCAGTCTGCAGCTCCATCTCAGCTGTGATGGACCCTCTTGGGCAGGCATCTCAGTCATGCTGGGTTCTGCACAGCACTCGTGCCAGCAAAATTCGAGATATCTCAGAGTTCCCGGTACTGTACAGCGGTTGCTGCTGGTGAGACGCTGCATATTTGACCTAAATCAAGGGCTGCACTTGAGATCTTGTTGGGTTAGTATGTGTGTTTTTATGATCTGGGTCTTGGCTGGAAGATGAGCTGGTCCAAGCCCTGATGCACACCCTGGATATTGGAGGCAGAAAGCAGCTGGGAAGGGGTAGAAGAGGCCGCTTGTAGCTGTCTCCTCTGGATTATCGGACTATCTGCACCTCCCTGGCTGAGCCAGGAGACTTGGATCCAACAATGCTCTTCTTCAGCTTTGGCTGCTGCTTCTTCTTGTCATCCCTGCCGGGATGGGTTCTTTGTTCATGGGAGCAGAGAGGGCTCTGGCCCTTCCCTTCTGCTTTGCAGCGTGGTTGCCTTGTTGGCCTGGTGAATTCAGGTGAGACTGGGGCTTTTGGAGCTTTTGTCCTTGCAATTTCCCCTGGAGATCTTGGTGGGAGGAGATTTGGGACATGCAGAGAAGAGGTTGGGCTTTGAGATCTTCTCAGAGGAGACCATGCTCAAATTTCAGGGGTGGCTGGACAGAGTGTGTGTGCGCAGGAGTCACTAGGGCGGGTCAAAAAAAATGTTGTGACACTCATGAGGGTAGGAGACAGCACAGACCATGGAGATGCATGATAAAACCCTGTGGAGTTGTCCTGGCCCTGACTTTGCTGGTGGGGTGGAGAGAACTGCTGATGCTCTCGTTCTCTTCAAGGCTTTTGGGGGATCCTTTTAATGCAACGGCTCTTTGGCTTTTAAAACTGGTGGCTGTCCGCCAGCCCGATTTATTTTAAACATCTGTTTCTGATTTGAAAATGTCCAGATCTCAAAATCTTTAATCTTCTCACACCTAGGGATTTTTGTTTTGTTTTGTTTTGTTTTTTTTTGTAAAAGTCTGAACCACGTGCACAGGATAAGGGTTAAAAAGCAATACGGACTGTTTATAAAAAAAAAAAAAAAAGAAAGAGAAACAGTAAAACAAACAAAAAATAATCCAGCTGGCACTCTTCTATTATCAAAGCAAGATGCAGCATGGAGATTTGTGGATGCCATCAAGTAAGGCTTTTGTCTCACCACCATAATCACTGACGGAACTCCCTGAACTTAGTGCTGAAAACGATCCTGATAGATCCCTCCCGGGTGAAGGAAACTCGGAGTATTTGTAAGACCGAAACAGGTTGTCTTCCCGTATGGTTAAATCCAGTTCTGGTGTAAAACTGGAAGGCTTGGGTCCCCTCAGCAGGGCAGGAAGGCTTTCCCTCCTTGACCTGGGATTTGGGAAGGTCACTTGATCTTCCCTGCGTCTGCCACGGAGGCGGAGAGGAGAGGAGGTCAGGTCACCCCGGGGAAACCTCTCCTGGGGAGGGGACAGGAAGGACTCGGACATGAATCACCAGGAGGACTTCAAAGGAGGTTCCTGCCCTCCCAGCGCAGGAGGAACAGCACGGGATGAGCCCTGCTCCACGCCGAGAGAGTCCCCAGGACGTTTCGCATTAGTAGCATGTGATGGAAATCCAATTTTTTTTTTTTTTTTTTTTTTTTTTTTTTTTTTTTTTATAGCAACCTACAATTAACGGTGCAGCTCAAAGGGGCTGTATATACAAACGTCTAACTGAAGACACTTGCTGCAGAAAGTTGTTTCTTTTCAGGCTTATTTAAGATCTAAACAAGCGATTAAACTTTTAGCTCCGCAGAAACGCTCATCACTTGCCAAACTGCTCTGGGAGTGCTACCGCCGGCTTCGAAGTGAGTTGACCAAGCGCCTTTGTGGGCTCCCTCCTGCTGCATTTTCATGCCTGTTTGCACACTGGTCCTTGTGCTGCTGTAGCAAAGGACTGGGCAGAGCGGAGACGAGCTCAAAGCACATCTGATAGATGGTGTCTTCTGTTCTGGAGCATCCCCCATGGCCTCCGAGGCACGTCGCACCGTCCTGCTGCTGCCTAGATGGTTGGTACGGAGGGATGCTGAGAGAGGATAAGCACTGGGTGCCCTTGTACCCTAGGTGGTACCGCCCATGTGAAGGCAGCAGCATCTTCCCGTACATCTCGTGGGGATGCTGTGCCAGCAGAGATGGGGGTGGGAGGAGAGCGCCGTGTTCCCCCGTTCCCCCCACGATACACGTGTGGGTTGGGGCTGCTGCCTTTTCCTCCCTCCCATTCCACTGCGGCTCTCCTCAGAGCAGAAGGGCTTTTAAATGCCTCCCTGTGCACTAAGAGTTAAGGGGACTGCGCAGCTCCGAAGATAAGAAACAGATGATAAAGGTTAGAGGAGGGATCGCGTTTCCATTATGCAGCCTGTAAATGCAAACTAATTAGAATGCAGCCTTGTTTCCAAGAAAATGCAAAGAAAGAAAAAAGAAAAAAAAAATTTAAAAATCCCCCTTTCCTCCCCAGGAAAGAAGCTGAGCGAGCAGCAAAGGCTGGAGAATATGGAATAACTCAGCTTTGCTACTTGGATGTGCCGAGAGCGGGAAAAAGCCCATCAGCCGAGGGGCGTGTGCGAGGTCGCTCCGTAGGTTGGACCTGATGCTTCGTCGTGTCCGCCCAACGCTCAGCTGCAGCAGGATGGGAACTAAAGCAAAACCCAGTGGGTTTTGGTGTGTTACGAGATTTTAGAGCATCAAGTGAAGGAGCCCAGCACAACTGCAACGCGGTGGTTGCCATTTAAGAAGAAAGCACTTAAGCCTGTGCTAAAGTTAGGCATGTTTATTGCTATTTACACTGACATAGATACCTGCTGGGCTCTCGTCTTACTAAGGCAGAAGGGAAACGTGCCCCTAAATTTTTTGCTGACCTGGTGCCTAGGGTTTTATTGGCAAAAAGGGTCTAAATGCCGGTTATTTGGGGGACTTTAACGCCACCTATCCTTACCCATTCCCCGAGAAAGGAGAGTAGGTCCTTATCTAGTGACTTAGAGACATGCTGCAGTTTCCCTCTGTAGATCAGCTGGATGTGAATGTATGACCAACATTGAGTTTCCTTTTTTTTTTTAATTTTTTTTCCCTTTTGTTTTCATTTTCTTTTCAGCTTTATTTTTGTCTCCTCTGCAGCTCATTAGCATCTTCCCTTCCCCTGCTTGCTTTTTCCCCCCCTTGCTTTCTTCTGGAACCTAGAAGTATTTCACTGTGGCTTGCCAAATGATTTCTATCTCAGTGAAAAAGAACTTGCTATTTCCTGAAAACCTACCACTGTTTTCTCTCGCTCTCTCTCCCTCTCTCTCTAATACATTCTGAGCATTGAAACAAATCCAGGTAACTTGATAAGAAGTTAGTGAAAACAAATGAATTCTGTTTTGCAAAGGTGCATTGAGGAGAAGGGCAGCAGTGTTTGGAAGGGAGGGAATTGTCTCTGCTGAAAAGAGATTTCAAGGGACATCTGGCTTTAAAATCCCCCCTTGCCAAAATTTGCAGGGGAGAAATGGCAAAAGAGGAGGCTCTGTAGTTTTCCATTAGGGCTTTTTTTCGGGTTATTTTAGATGTTGCTTGTGAGAAAACGCTGGGATGACATGGTTTGGTCAGTACAATTCGATGTGGGTTCACTGCCAGTTGTTTCGCACCAAGGGGGGGCGAGAGGGGCTGCGCTTTCCACCTGATGAACCCCAACCTCCTGAGGAGCCCCCGCTCCCCGCCGGTGGCCCCGCTAGC
>NW_020799123.1:11968197-11989229 GCF_003259725.1 Athene cunicularia | reverse complement strand
TTTCCCTTTTTTTTTTTTTTTTGTTTAAAGGTGAGAGCAAAGCAGTGTCCATCAGTGCAGAGGCTGTTTCCAGCCCCCTGGTGTTGTCTGCGGATGCCTGTGCCCGGCTTGCCCGTCCTCTCTGGAGGGCGATGGGGCTCAGCATTGCTGCGGCTCTGCGCTGTCAGGACGGGCCCTGCTGAGGGCTGCGGGGGCTGGATGAGGTGACCCCTGGCTTCACCCCGGTGACTGCACCGCCACGGGCCTGATCCTGCAGCCGGCTGCTTCTCCATCACCTCCCCACGGGGAGGGTGGCAGCACGGACCCAGACCCCGGCGAGGACCACGCTTCCAGGGGTGATGTGCTGCCTGGTCCCGGCGCGCTGGCACGCGGTGCTGAGGCACTTCCAGCCTCTGGTCAGAGCAGACTGGCCGCAGCAAAGGGCCTCCATAGAGTAAACTGCCTAAAGCCCAGAGTATTTATCTTGGAAAACACGCAGGGTTCAGCCTTCCCTACCAGGAATCCCGGTGAGGCCGGGAGCCAGGGTGGGTATGTCAGAACCTGGTGCCTATGCCTCTGGGGGTGAGGATCAGGATCGTCGGATCCTGAGCACCCGAGGATGGGGATAGCTTCGCTGCGAAGTGATTTCATGCAAACTGCGGGTGCTGTGAGAGCTACGGCATGTGGCCGTGCATCCCCACCGCAGCATCGTGTGCTCCGGTCCCACGGCGGCACGGCCAAGCCGCAGCTCTGCGCGCTGCGGGGGGGAACCCTCTGCCGGCCACTCTCCACCTGTGAGCAGTTCTGGTGTCCTTGAGCGCTGCTCCAAAGCGGGACCGGAGAGAGAACTGTCATTATGACTTGATAGGATAGAAGGAAGAAATATTTTACGAGGAGGATACTGAGACACTGGAAGAGGCGCCCAGAGAAGTTGTGGTTTCCCCATCACTGGAAGTGTTCAAGGTCAGGCTGGGCAGGGCTTTGAGCAACCTGGTCTGATGGAAGGTGTCCCTGCCCAGGGTGGGTCAAACTAGGTCTTTGAAGGTCTCTTCCAACCCAAACCACCCAATGACCTATGGCAGGCCTTAGCCAGCGAGCAGGAGGAGGTGGCAGTCCAAGCTCTGGTCTTCTCCCACGCCCTGTTGGACCAGGAGGTCCCCTCGCACCCCGCAGGAGCGCTCCCTTCCTGCGGGAGATGCTGCTCCTGTAGCATCTTCCTCAAAGGCAAAAGCATTTTCTCCCCTCCATGGAGGTGACTTTAACTCTGAAAAATAAGCAAAGGCTCCAGCACAGCCCTGCACGCGATGTCTAGCCAAAATGCAAAACTTTACCACAGTGCACAAGTGGGCTGTGTTTTTCCAACCAGGGAACAACGTTAGGTCCCTTTCATCACCTTTCTTTTGCACTTCTTTTAAAAATGATTTAAATTGGAGGCAATAGTATTGAACCTCTGACACTCAGACAAGACTCTCTGAATCACACTCTTAAACTGCATCCATTTTCTATAACCACTTTGCTCGCAGCTCTTGTGGTTTGCTTTATTATTTTTTTTCTCCTAAGCATTTGTTCTTTGCACTCAGTTTGCTCTTTGTGCCATCTCCGTGAGATCTCATTTAATTTTTTTGCCGCGATAAAAGAGAGAGTGGTGGTGACCGCTGGGGCTCATTTCCCAATCCTACTGATGATGCACTCCAAAAACCAAGGCTTGCTTCCAGCCCTTCTTGAGCAACAGCATTAAAAATAATGTGCTGAACCCTTAGTCCCAACATCTACTGCCGAGGAGAATGCCGAGCGGAGGAAAGTCAAATTCCAGATTGCTCAGCAGAAAGGAAAAAACAGCTTGGAAGCCCCTCTGGAAAGGGGCCAGGCAATAATCTCATGTTGTGTGGGTGAGAACTGCAGCATCTCCCTTGGACTTAGATGGAGCAAGAGCTGCTCGCACCCACTCAGCATCCAGCCTGCTACATTTACAGCCCTGATTTTGAACCAGCTGAATGAAAATACTTGTGGGCAGCAAAAATAGCCGGTGCTGAAAACCTGTGTCTGCTGAGGGTGGAAATTGCTGGGAGTTCCTCCGTGGCTGCAGCCGATCATTAGAACCTGTGTCATAAATAAGAGGCGGTTGCACGGCGTGCCACGGCCGCGGCAGCACAGGGCCCATCGACCCTGCCCGCAGCTCTGGCACGCTCGCGACTCCTCGGCTCGACAGCTCTGAGGATGCTGGTGAATGGCTCTGAGAGAAATAGGCCTCTTTTTAATTTTTTTTAAATTTTTTTTTTAAAAAAGCATCATCATTTTTCCATTGCATCAGCACAGCATGCGGTGTGATGGAGTTTGTCACCCCAGATGATAACGGAATTGCTGGTCCCTCCTTGGGACCATGGCCCTTAGTCTTGAGATGCCAGAGCAGGAGCGGGATTCTGTGGAGCCCCTTGGGTTACTGCACCTACGGCACGTCCACAAAGCAGAATTTAGCCCTACGCGTACGTAAATGTGCCATGCGAATGCACACAAACCCGCATTTTATATCAGCTGGCGAGATACAGTTGAACGATGTAATCTGGAACCCTGAAGGGGCACACCCGCTGCTCTCAGAGGGGAAGGCAGTGTGGGCAGAGCGAGTGCCGGGCGCTCGGAGCCTCTTCCCACAGGAAGGACAAGTGGCTCGTCCCCTGGCTCGAGGCCTGACGCCCTTCGGAGAGCGGGGATGGGAGAGCTGCCCTACACTGCTCTGGGGATGCGGAGGATGCTTTTGCATTTGGAGAGCCCGGCCTGAAGAGTCAGAGCGGGGCGGACAGAGCAGAACCATCCTCGGGCTGACACGGGTCAGTGGCCGGTGGTGGCCGCGCGGGAAGGCAGCTCAGCCCCGGCTTGGTGGTCGCGGGGGTCCCGGCAGCGAGGGGTGCACAGCGGCCACGGGCCAGCAGCCAGCAGAGGAAGGGTCCGAGCACAAAGCATGGCTGTTCCCAGGATTTATTTCCCAGGAGCACGGGTTTTGGAAGCTACAGGTTGCTGCTGGGTTTCAGCCACTGTACGGAAGCCCTTTGCCTATCGGCTCAGCAGATGCTGCCTGGTGGGACAGATGGGGATGCCATGACTGGCGTTTTGGTCAGCAGAGACCAGTTAACTGGGTGATGCGGGACACGTCCCAGTCTAGTCTCCCATCCCCTGCACTAGGAGGGGAGGGAGGAGGGACGGGGACACGCTCCCTGCACACGCAGCAGCGGCGGTCGCTGCCAGCGCCGCTTTGCCTTAGCAATGCAAAGAAGCAGGATGAGCCTGGCTTTAGCCTGAAGGTTTCTGTGGCCCTTTGGTGGACGGTGCTGGGAAGGCAGAGGATGGCACAGACACACCGGGGGTCCCTCAGGTCCCCCCTGCCTAGGCTTTGCCTCTTCCTGCAGCGCAGCAGGAGCACTGGCCGTCAGCTGTTGGTACCTCTGCGCTGACTCACTCATTTATTTTTTGGTGCTTCCAGGGCCGGCTCTCAAAGCCCATGTGGAAATGCTTGAGCAGCCATTCTAACCTTTGGGCTGCAATAATTAGCCTCACATGGCATCTGATCTGCAACATGTGGCCCAGGCCATTACTTTGCTTTAGCTGCTTGTTAGGCCCTAATCTCTGTTTGATTTCAAGGTGAAACCGATTTGAGTTTCCTGAGGTTTCTCCAACAAGCTGCAGGGGTGCTGCCCCCTTCAATCCTGCTTGTCTCCCACAGCCGAGGCCGTGTCTGGAAGGAGTCAGAGATCACCTGCTGTTCCCACTCATCCGGGTACCGTCCCTGTCACCGTGATGCTGCGGGGAAGGGAGGTGACAGTTGATCACATTCGGTCCTTATTGATCTGGAGCATCTGTGGGCTCAGGCGGGAGCAGGTGAGTCCTTGCTCACCTCGGGAGGAAGGTCTGCATCCTGCTTGCATGCTCCTTGGTGGGTACGTTGTAAATTAGCCACTTGTTGTTACAGATGTTTGAAGCTTTCCACGTCAGCTTTGCATTTGGTTTCCCTTCTGCCCTAATTGAGACCAGAAATCCAATTAGACAATAATCCTGTCCTGTTTGAAGTCCCTGGCTGCAGCGTCACATAATCTGAGACAGTGAATGTTGTGTTAGTGATGGGACCAACCGGCCGTGCTGAAATCCTTCCCCGGTACGGATGATGAAATGCATTTTTAAGATCCATCCATCGCCCTCCGTGTCAGGAATCGGCGGGTGCTGGACTTTGCCATTCCTATTAGGGACAGCAGATGTTCAAACAAGGGGCTGTGGCATGCGCAGCCTTCTCGCTGTTACCGATTAGGCAGGAGCCCGTGCCTCATGTGGCAGGGACGGCTGCTGCTTGAAGGGGCTCATATTTATTTGCACAGATGCTCTGGGTGAAGGGAGGTAGGGCAGATATTTCAGCGAGGCCCCTTTAGGCAAGCTCCCTGAAAGAAGCTTGTTTATAAGTGGCATTTCCTTGATTCCGAGATCTTGGGGGCAGCTGTCAGCTGCCCCTGCTTAAATCCCGGCTGGAGAAGTGTCACTGCCTGGTGCTGTGCTGGTCCGAGGAGCTGAGCAGGGCTCAGCACAGCGCCGGGCCGGGGTCACTGTCAGTTGGCTCCTTCAAAATCTAGTCGTGCCCTGGAAATCGTTATCCTTCCAGTGCATGCAGCGTACCCCTATGTTAGATATTTTTAATATGAGCGTATGTGTATGTCGTGTGTATGTGCGGTGTGCGCACGCGCGGTTACGTGCGTGTCGCTCTTGGGTCTGTGTGTGTTTTGCAGAGACTTTGAGGCGTTTTGCTGTTGTCTGTCACCATGGTTCCTGGGGAATAATGATGAACTTAATGCTCCCGTAATCAGGCTTAAGCATTGTAGATTCGGTGGTTTCTAGACCTGAGGGAGCTCAGCGATGACCATGTGGAGCTGGGAGGGGCTTGTGCAAGCCCTGAGCTGGCCCATCAGCCGCAGCCCGCTGAACTGCTGCCAAGCAGTCGAACCAAACCCCATCCCTTGGCTTCCAGTTGCCAGAGCCAGCTGGTAGTTTGTGGATCTGTTGCTTCACAGTAGGCAAAGCTGCTTTGGGCTTGGTATTAACCATGGGTTTGAGCTGGCGCTCTGAGCATGCTGCACTGAGCTTTCCAGCCCAGGGTCACAAGAGCTACAAGCACGAGCAGCTCAGATTAGCTGCATCTCCCTTCTCTCCTTCTATCTGCTATAGAAAAACAGGAAACTGCACCAAATTAGCTCAGCAGCTGAGCCTCCCCAAAGCCACAACATGGCAATTGTAGGCACCACTCAGTTGGGTTTTTTTTCCTACCCTGCAGCAGCCCTGCGTTAGGCCAGCAATTTGATTTGGTGTTTCAGCCTGCTATTGTGGAAGAAAGCAAGAAGGGAAAAATAAAATTTAAGGGGAGAGATTTTAAAGCGTGGGACCTCCTATTGCATTTTTTTTTTTTTAATACTTTTCCCATCCTGGAAAAAAAATCAAAAATAGCTCAAAACCCATTTTTTTCTGTGCGATTAAATTAGGCTGAAGAGATGACAGAAACAACACTGCCCAATTCTGTCTTGCCCAACAAGGCGTAAAAGCATCAAGAGCCAGGTCGAGTTTGTGAATTTAAGTGTTCTGGTGGAACCAGGCTCCAGCCGCAGCTCCGGAGGGTTCAGGGAGAAGTTTTTTTTTGCCAGCAGGTTTCCACTGGGAGGGCAGTTAAGGCCGTATCATACCTCCCGCGGCTTGGCACATCCCGTGTAGTGACACGAGTCCTTCAGCGTTACTGAAGTACTTTCCGATGGTTGTTGTGCGGCTGGGCTTTTCTCTGATTAAAAAAACCAAAACCAACAAAACCCAACCCAACCTCAAAACCTAACATAGTGTAATGTAATACTTGAAGCTGGGACGGTTTCAGCCATTAATTTCAAGTGTGTTTTCTTGTGATGGGCACCGACAGCATCAGAAAGAACGTTCTTGTACCTGGGAGATGAGGGTTTGCGGGAATGATTGTGCCACGGGGTGAAGCCCAAATGGCTGAAGTGTGAGGTTGTGAGGTTGGGGAGGAGGAAAAGTCCAAAACTTCTGAGAATCTGCAAACCTGTGCAAAAGGAAAAGGCCAAAAAAAAAAAAAAGAGTGACTTATTCTGGGAAGGTTTCTAAAAGACAATTAAATACATCTAGAAATACAAGCCACTCCGTGCTGTTTAGGAAGGAACCGTTTGCCTCAGAGGGGCCACCAGGAATTTTAAGGAGAAAGAAATGAAGCCTCCCCCGGCTGCACACACCTGCGTCGCTCCCATGGCTCTGGCTCGTCCTGTCTTCAGCATCAAGGTGTGCCTGTTAAAAATCCAGTTGTGCTTGGCTTAACTTAAAGTCCTTTTGGCAAGGCCGGTAGGCCAGGCAAGGGTAACATAGAGGGATTCAGCCTTTATTTTACCGAAAAGTTGTTTGGTTTTTTTTTTCACTCTCCTGCACTTCTATTGTTTCCCAGCCTGCCAATTCCTTTAGCTTTGCCTTAAAGCTCCAATTCTCAGCTGACAAAATTCCCTTTATGCCTGTGATTTGACCCATTATTTGACCTGTTTGCTTTTGCCTGTTCTCCAAATCTGCCTCGCTCCCAGATGCCCCCATTTGTGGATGCTCTGGATTGAAAGCCACCTATGTGTGTCCATGATTTAAATAGAACCTCAGCACCTATTTTTTGGGGGAAAAAGTTGCAGCCAGTGGGAGGGTGGGAAAAGGGTTTATGCAGGGTATGGACTTGGCGTGCTGCTGGTTTTGGGCTCGTGCAGCTTTCCCCTCCGATGCGGACCTGCTGCTCGGGGTGGCCGCAGCTGCCAGCCCCTCTGCAGGGGGACCCTGAGCCGGAGCAGACCTGGACGGGGACCCGAGCGCTGTCACCCAGGGCTGCCAACTTCTTCTGCAGCTTTGGGCAAAGCGACTAACACAAAGCGGAAGCCCTCGGGAGGACCAAATTCTTCCTCAGCCTTTCAATTAGCTTCTAATCCCTTCGCTCCCATAAAATCTCAGCTGCAGGCTGCCCCTGTTTGTGTATTTCCACTGGCCACGAAAGCCACCTCCCTGAGCATCTGTCTGTGCGGTTTAGGCTGAAACCTCTCTCCGTGCCAGTGGCCACACCTCTCTGCAGAGAACATGTAATTGCAAACTTTTTTTTTTCCCACTTTCCTCCCATTTAACGTAAAACAAGCAGACACCCGTCACCATCCTCTGCTTCGGCTCTGATGCAAACTTTTTCCACCTGGCCAAGTTAGGCGTTCAAAAAATATAAATAAATATGAAAAGAAAAGGGGGAAAGGGAAAAAAAAAAAAAAAGCCGCCAGTAAAGATATTTTTAAACACATGACACAGAAGAGTGTGACACACTTGGTGTTCTCAGTGGGTGGGTGCAGTGTTATTTCATGTTATTCTTGTCGCTGGGCCCAGCATTACAAGTGTAAACGTTATTAGTGGTGTCTGATAATAGCGTGTGGCACGACTGCCTGGTCCCAACCTGCTGCGAGGGGCTGGGGGACCGCAGCGGTGGGGGGGTGGGTGTCCAGCTGCAGCCCCGTGCTGATGGTGCAGGGGTTGCTTGTACCACCAAGCATCATTAGGCTCCAAATAAAGGGCATTTCATTGCCCTGCTCATAGCCTGTTTTGCTTGGGCATGTCCACCTGAGCTGGCCTTGCTGCAGGTCCGTCCTCCCGTGTCCTCTCGCCCATCTGAAGGGCGCTGGTCCTCAGGTGGTGGTTCTGGAGATGGAGGGAGCAGGGACCATGCGCGTGCGGGAGCCAGGGAGGTGGTGATGGAGGTGGCAGAGGCTGATGCTGGCCAACGTCTGACAGACTCGTACATGAACTTGTGGTTTTATAGCCCTATAAAAGGCAGCTGACAGAAGAAGTTCTGATTTTGGAGGCTCCAGCTGAGCTGGGAGGAGCCGGCCTCGTCTCCCGGCGCCGGAGCCGCGTCTGCTGGTGCCGAGTCCCGGCCGTGACGTTGGGGAGGGAGAGCCAGGCTGGGATTCCCAGCGTGCAGGAGGGCAGGAGCTGGGCGCTCACCCCAGCCATCGCCGCGGCCCTGCCAGCAGCGCCGAGCTGCTGCTTTCCTGGCTCACCTCTTGGAGACTGTGTGCAATGCTTGGAAGGGGCTTTCTCACACCTTGCTCTGCAGGGCGGGCACATCCCCCCCTGCCTTTGCTGTTGGCAGTTGCGTTGCAGGTACAGGAGTTTGCAGGGAAGGATGAGGCCAGCTGAGGTCCTGGGTCTCCGTTTGTCTCCAGCACACGTACACCAGCACGCTGGGCAGAGCTGGTGTAAAGCAAGGCAGCTCCATGATCTGGTCCACAGCTGCCTTCCCTAACGTGGCCTCCTTCACTCACGGGTTCGCTTTCTCTTCCCTGCCCGCTTCTCGCCATACCCACTCACGCGTTTCATTTCTGTTAGATACCCAAATACCCTGCTGGAGCCAGGCCAGGTGACTTGGCCCGGGTCCCTTCTCACGCTCGCTGCTTTCTCGTGGATTGCTGCCGTCTCTGGGGCTGAGCCCTCGGCGGGACCATGCCAGTGACGGAGCATGATGGGCACAAGGCAGGATTACAGAAGATCCCCTTACTCGAAACCCTGGAGGTTTACAAATCAGGGCAGGGCTGGGGATGCAGCTTCTCATCGCGGTTATACTGGGGACCATCGCAGGAACTTGGCTCCCATTGCTACATGTGCTGGTGTGAAGGTTTAACGTTGGACTTAGGGATCCTCCACCTTAACCAGACTTTAGCCCTGAGTTACCAGTTCAGAAACCAGGAAAGCGACCTCCTCATCCCAAAACAAAGCAAAGGCAGCGAGGAGAAGCTACGGACTTGGAAAACGGAGAATTAACCTTTGGAAGAAGTCTGATTTCAGTTAAATCCTGTAAGACATGGATAAAAGGAGAAACGAGCCCCTTAGAAATGTTTGACTCTGATAGGTTTGTTCTGTAAAGCTGGAAACTGGAGGAAATTTGTCTTTTGGCCCATTTCTGTATGAAAGATGGGGAAACGTGCTGTAAAACTCAGGACGTGGGATGTGCTGCTTCAACGCCCATTATCTACGTGGAGATGCAGGGCCAGCTCGGAGGCTCCTGCGCCGACACTGGGTGCTACGTCACTGGAAACCAGGGAAAGAAAATGAAAAGCAAAGCCCTGAGATTTCCCTTTCTCCCACTCAGGCTGCTCAGAAATCTCCGTGGTGCTCCAATGCCTTGATCCCCCACCACGACCAATGGATCCTGGCTCTTTTTTTATGGAGACTCCCCACCGAGGTAGACGCTAGTTAAAAGGTTACTACCCAGCTGTGAAATATGTAGACAGGGTAACAGCTAAATGGCGGAGTGACCTCATATCTCATATTTATTGACTAAATGTGGCTTGAACTAGTCACCACTAGTAAAATAAACCACAGCCCCAAGTACTGCAGGAATATTCCATGGCAGACAGACTCCTGGTTCCTTGTCGCACTCTTTCTTTCGCTTGAAATTAAAAAAAAAAAAAAGGATAAATAAAGGCAAAAAACTTTGTTACTAATCTCATTTCATTTACAAGATGGGTCCTGCAGAAACCCTTTCAGTGCAGGCTTACTTTTTCCTGTGAGAAGAGCTGGGAATCTCCCCGGTTTTGCGCTGAGAGAGTAAATGAGCCCTCTGGGTGACGTTTGTGCTGACATCCACCTCAGGAAAAAGCTTGATCAGACCAGGACACGTGCTAGGCTTCGACTGAGAGCGCTGGGGTCAGGTGGCATTTTTGTGATGTCTGTGTCCATGTCACACTTGCTATCTCCGGGGTGAGAAACAGCTATGAAAAACCTTTTGTCTGCCTGAAGAAATGGAGGTGTTATAAAGTGATTCATTTCTTACTTCTGCAGTGAATTAAACCCATTCAGCATCAGAGATGTTTTCCCGAGCAGCTCCAGCTAGTCTAACCCCTCTGAAGGCGGGAGCAGCTGGGCCATGGGTGTTAGGAGACAGGTAAATCCACCGGAGGCTGCCAAGCGGGAGCGAAGCGAGCTGACCTGTTGTGCACACCCAGGAGAGGGACACGGAGCAGCTGAGGTACCTCGGTAATGCTGCCAGAAATGGGGAAAATTTCACAGCGCTGCCATCAGACAGGGCTGTTCAACTCCCACCTTCCTCCACACAGCACCTGGCAGAGATGGGGGAGAATTGGGAAAAGCCTCAAGGACTTGGCTTTTCAGCTTCACCATCACGACAGCAGTCGCTCGCCTTCAGCATAAAGAAGTTGAACCTGTAACTGAAACACCTGGAAGTGGCGACGAGAGAGATTTTGTGATCGGAAATTCAGTTTGTCCCATTCCCTGGCGCTCTGATGGCTTTTGGCACCTCTCTCGACACGGCACATGCCCTTTCCACCAGCCCCCTGAGCCTGGCCCGGGTGCTGCCCGGGGCTGTGGCACACACAGCATCGCCTTCCCCGATCCCCCAAAGTCGATGGCCGGGTGACCCGTTTCTGATCGCCTCGTGACCCCAAAGCCTGCGGGTGTTGTAAACCGTCTGCACTGCGGCTGATGAGCTCACGGCCGTCTGCGGGTCCCGGCGGGTGGTGGTGGGAGCCCTGTGCCACAATAACAGTCTGGGCTGGAAAAGCCGCAGCGTGCTGCAGGTGTTGCTGTAACGTACCTCCCGGGATTACCTTTTTGGTCGAACCCCGTGATGCAGTGTTTCCCTTTGGAGAGTTACACGCACATGGCGGGGGATGCCAAGTATTGGAAAAACGACGAATTTGGCACCGGGATGGGACGCAGATGTTACAGCCATGAGCCCACCTCAACACGGGCTGTAAACTGCAAGCTTGGAGCCGAGCAGCTCTGCGTGGCTGCCCTTCAATACGGTAATGATGCAGAAATCCCCCCCCTCATCCACCTTTCCCCTCCCTCACCTATCGGTCCCCTCCCCACCCACCAATTTCTCAGCTAAACTCTTGAAGAAACTCAGAATTCAAGGGCTAAAGGAGAGTGATTATTTAGAGGTTAGCAGTGATGCGCAGTGTTGATACCTACACCGGTCAAAAGTCTTCTCGGTCATGTCACCTGCGATCTTATGTTAATTGTTATCGGGGTTAGTTTTTCCAAGCTAATATGTAGACAGATAACGAAGGTCAGAGAAAGGAGAGGAAATGGCCTCGTTAATGCTCTGTGAGATAATCATTCCTGCTTCTTGCTGGGGGAAACTGCCAGCAGAGAACACCAGAAGCATCTTTCCCCGCTGATGTGACACCCGTTCTTCCCTAGAAAATTGGGTCACTGAGACTGAAGCCCTCTCTCTTTCCTCTCTCTTTTTTTTTTTTTTTTTTTTTTTTTTTTTTTTTTCTCCTACTGTTGATGATAATATTTTGATAGGGGAATAAATATTAAAAAGCCGTTATAAATGTCCTGAAATACCATAGCGGTATTGGAGAATTCTGCTTTTAGGGAAGCACCGTTCACAAATGGTGAAGCTGGTGAACTGCTACTTTTCAATCAGAAAAAAAAACCAACAATCCTTTATTGCTTGCTCGCCTTTATTATTCTTCCATTTGTTTAATTTCCTGTCTCTGACTTGAGCAGGACACTGGTTTGATTTATGTGTCAGCTACGTTTACTCAACGCGCGATCAACGGGGTTTGAAGACTTTGTAGGGATGTCTTTGTGCTGTTTGATTTCGTCAGTGCTTCTGCCTGTCCCGGCTCTTCAGCACCGACCGCAGCCACCTTCGGGCTGGGGCTGCTGACCGTCCTCTGCTTTGGGGCTGAAAACATGTTTCATGGTTTCCACCTGAGGTCATAAATCATGCCAGAGCTGGATTAAAGCTTAGGTTAGATTCACTGGCAGTTTTGCTATTTTCACTGAACCTTGCAGCGATTTGGACATGAGCTGAAGATTTATGCGTATTTGCAGAGCCCACGGTTCCAGGTCAGAGCTCGGACTGAGGCTTTACCAGGGAATCATTGCTTCCCCGAACGTCTTTGGTGGCCTCATCTGAAGCAAGAGACAGCGCTAGGAAACGCATCCAGTGCTTATCTCCCTGCTGAGTCTCCTCTGAGAAGTGAGAGACTCGATAAAACAAGCCCAGAAATGCTGATATAAACATTGCTCAGGAAAAAAATGTGATCTGCCCTCGTTGTTCTTAACTCAGGCAATATCAGGGTCTGCATGTAACGACGCTGGGAAGAGCATATGGGCAGATCATGAGCAGAAAATTAAGTGTGGAGTGGAATACAGGTTTTATTTTCCTTTTCTGATCTCAGTAGATGCAAACAGGAGTCGTAGATGGATGAGACATCTCGGGGAAAGCCCATCTCAGTCTCCCTGACATCACGATAAAGGGGATGACATGGTGCTTGAACCAGGGTGACATCCTCCAGCATGTCCTGTCCCTCTCTCCAGAAAGGTGACTTGGACAACTTTCTTGCTACAGCTGTTCCCTCCGGATTTGCTGAGCGGTTTCCCGACGTGATGCATGCTGGCTTGTAACTGTGGCCACAATTTTCCTTTCCGTATTCATCCGGCCATTGTTGTTAGAGCTCGGACCCCAGGTGAGACCTTGTTTTGACCAGTGGGCAGGGTGAGGGGGGGATCAGGCTTTGCTCCCCTGGGATGCTGCGATCTGAGACACGTCCCCAGCTCCCGCGGCTCACACGTGCCGACCCACGTGCGCATCCGTGCTCACACGTGCGCACGCGTTCCCTCGCCGGCTGATCTCCAAATCTGTTCTGGAGGAATTGGAGCCATAACAATATGGCAGTAAAAAATAATGAAATGCCATCATAAAAAAAAGATGTGGAAAAGCAATTATTTATTTATACCTAGGGAACTAGGAATAATACACCTGTTTCGAAGGCACGGCTGGCACAAAGCTGGCATTGCATAGTGGTACTTAATAATTTTTTACCGCACTTTATAGGCTCTTTCCTGCAATTAATGCTAAATAAAATCAACATTTTTCCAACTTGCGTTTCTGGCTCTCATTAACTCCCTTCTTGCCATTCACCATCTCTTTCCCCTCTCTGTATCTTTTATTCTTTTGTAATTTTTCTCAATTTTTCGTCACTAAGGTGGAATGTGTGGCAGCTTCAAAGAGCAGGACCTGCTCTCTAATCGAATTAACTGAGATTTCCCAACGGTAGGGCTTAGCAAGGGCTGCTCCTCCGGGGAGAGGGATGAGCCCCAGAGCCCTGGCACGGGGCTGGGTGGCAGCACCCCCTCCCTCGATTCCAGCCCACAGCTTGGAGGGCAGCAAAGCAGCTTGAACCACAGAAAACCTGTGGAGGCCCCGATTTCCAGCCGATGGGTGGCAATGCAAAGTGAAGGCTGGGAATTCAGACCGTTCTCTGCTGAAGTGAATTGGTAGATAAATGAATATGTGAAGCAAAACGCTATTGATGGTGCTGGGAGGTGATTTCAAGACAAAACTGATCTTGAGCTGTGCACTGTGTTTATTGTCTTTGTCTTTTTTAGGAAGGAGAAACTTCCAGGGCTCGCAGCACCTGGGAGCCACCAAGAAGTGCTGGGAGCTCTTGCTCGTGAAGTGTTTGTCCAGGTCTCAGGAGATGGGAGTCCTCTTGCTCTCTTCCTTTTGCCTCCATTCCCCAAATTTCCAACAGATTTCAAATGATGCGATTTTAACACTTTCCTGTGTTGTGAACCCGGGCACAGTACTCTGAGGGGCAATACTCCCTGACAGCAACGCTGACAACAGGTAGGACGGGAATTCTGAAGAAACAGAAATTGTCTTAAGGGTCCATTTCAGACTGTTTACATTTTCATATTACAAATATCAGGCAGAAATATCTGATGGTGAAAATGTCCCCTGTTTGGGTGATACTTTCTCTGTTACTCCACTTGATCGGGCAATTTTTCTTTCTGCCATATCCCACCCCCACGCCCCAAGTAACTTCCGTTCATTCCTACCTGAAAAAGAAAAAAGTGAGAGTTTTTCCTTCATTAATCCCTCCCTTCTGATTTTAAACCAGCAGATTTTCTGGCTTTAAAGAAAATACCTCCCGATTTTTCACACAGAAAAATATTTTGGATGAAGCACTCTTTCCCCTCTCCAAATCTCCGTTCCCAAAATGCATGGATTTATTCCTAATGCCACTGAAATTGTTTAATGCATTTAGTAATGATTTAAATAGATGAAGTGAGCTGGGAGAGTAATTAAAAAGCAGGGTTTTCCCTGTGCCAGTGAACTCCAGGTGAGAAACTCACCCCTAACCTCGAAGGCAGGAGAGAATTGGCTCCAAGGACGTGCACCACAAAGCTCGAAAAGTTACCCAGAGCGCTGGGGATGGCGTGGGGAGCCCTCCCGAGCCTTGCATTCATTACATCGAGAGGGTTTTTTTCTTTTTTTTTTTTTTTTTTTTTTTTTTTTTTTTTTTTTTTAATCAAGAGCAGTTGCAAACATGCTTCAGATCGCAGGATGGCTTTATCTTGCCGTCTAGTTCAGATGTGGGGAGAGTGGGGGGGAAATAGGACCCACATGTTATCAGCTGATACGTGAAATAGGGAGAGGATTATTAAGGAGGATAAAGGCCATGAGAAAAGAGGAGCCATGCCTGCTGCTGAGAACCATCTCTCTGTCCAAGCCTACGCTCCCTCCTCTCCCTCTTTCCTACAAACTCCAGTTAAATGATGAAAAGGCTGGTGTCAGGGCTCCAGGATTTATGTGGATAACGGCGCAGCGAGGCCTGGCATTAGAGAATTAGATGCACGTGTTGCTCCTGCAGGATGATCTATAGGCAGGTTTCTGGGGATCAGCAGAAATGTGAAATCGGATGGCGGCTCTTCGGCTGCTCTAATCTCACCCCTCTCCCACATCCCCCACCTGCCGGCGGCTCCTCCCGGCCGTCCGCCATTACCCAGCCCACGCTCCCAGCACCACCTCAGATACTTCTCTTTGGCTCGTGGGTGCTCCGCTGGGGTGGCCCGTTCGTGAGCAGTGGCTCAGGAGCACCACCCAGGGCCGGGCATCCCGGGAGGCTGCAGCCCAGCGTGGCCTGGACCTGATGGAGGGGTCAGGAGTCTGCGCAGCGCCCGGGGGTCAAACTGTGCTGAGCGTTTGCAGAGGCTGTGGAGTTTCATCCAGCAGCTCTGACAAGAGGCTGCATGTATTTCCACAATATTTCTGGCAGCAAACCGGCAGCTGTGGCTGGGCACAACCACAGCCTCTCACTTGCAGAAGCCCTCCAGCCAAGTCTGTCAGGGAAGGGGGCAGGTTTGGTGTCAGCATCTCTGGGGGTGCCCAGATTTGGAAGCAGGTCTCCCCGCCATCCTTTCCTCCTGCAGGAGAAAAGAAGGGAAGCTCGCAGTTGCACCATCCAGGCAGGAGGGTGGGAGGACAGCCCAGCTCGGCCCGCTCCCACTCCCCGTGACTGCTGGTGGGACTGCTCGTGCTTGCTCTGCTCGCTGCACAGGGAGATGTTGGGCAACCTCTGCTCTTCCCTGGCGGGCTGGATTCAGCCCTGCGGTGCAAGGCAGCGTGTCCTGCCCCAGGACCTGTTTCCCTGCAGGCTGTGGTCCTCCTCGTGCGAGCCTGCTCATTAAACGCACACCTCCACACCTCCCTATCTGAGGAGGCAGCAGGTGGTTATTATATGTCTTTCCTGGAATCTGATTAATCTCCACCTCGACATAATATTAATAATTTAATATTCCCCTGCATATAACATTTTCTCTTGCCTCCCACGTAGCCCAAGTAAAGGATTAGAGATTTGCCTCAAATAATGCTATCTTGCTGTTTTTCTACGCCGAGCTTTAACCGTTCCAGATTTTCCCATTAAAACACATGGAGGAAAAAGGAAACGAGATCTTGTCAAAAACCAGAAACTTCCAAACCTGTGACCATCAGCCCTTCATTGGCGTGGGTTCCCCCCACTCTGGATTAGGGATGTAAGTGATTGCAGTTGCCTGTTTGAAGTCTGTCATTACTAGAACAGGTTTCTTCCTCCTTTTCTTTCAGCTAAAGCACCCGTGTGGGTCAATCCATCCTTGCTACTGTCCCCTCATCTGTCCGTCCTGGGCCATCGCACTCCTACGAGACGAGAGGTGCCGTGAGCTGGAGGCAGCATCCCAAGGCCGGTGGCAGGAGAGTGCATCTCTTAAGGACTTTCCACGCCATAATCCTGTTTATTGATATCTCCTGGTCCAGTGGTTGCCTTTCTCGTGAGGGCAGATGACTCCTGTTTGACGACAACAGGGGCCGTGCCAGGCTCACCCAGCGATCAACGGCCATTTCCCGTGTCAGTCTTTCCCCTTCCTGTGCGTGCACGCTCCGTTATTCCTTGCCGAACGAAATGCTTTGCATTTGTCCTTGCTGGATTGACTCTGTGAGTTTTTTCAGGCTCTAGCTCCCATTTTTTTTTTTTCAAGATCAAGCTAAACGCCTGGTTTTGGCATTGCTGTTTGGGAAGTGTCTTGCTTGGGCTGTGCTTGAGTTTCTCCATCTTCAAAATAGGGTTGACACTAATTGCCCATTTGCAATGCATTTCCAGACGCGTGGCTGTAAAGTGCTATATGAAAAAAACAGGCATTGTTATTATGAAACCTTCAGGAAAAAAAAAATAAAATTAATAGATTCATATAACTCCACGGTCATTAAAACAAACCTTATGTGGATGGAAGAGACCAGAACTGAATAAACCTTGAGCAAACACAGCCTTTCACAATGAAACACAAACTGGTTTTAATCAGCGGTGCCAAATAAGTTTTATTTTCCGAGGTTTCTTTTCCCCCCATCTCCTTCTTTCAATATTAGCAATTGCAGAAGAGCACATTGGCTGGATGAAAAGAGGGAAACTTTGCCCGACTCCTGGTCTTAATGAATATAATTTTTTTTAAAAACAACAACAAAATACTCTTCATGGGCTGGCCAGGTCTCAAGTTGCTTTCAGCCACACTAGGATCTCCGCCAGCCTCTCTGAGCGTGTTATCCTGTGGTTAGAGCACTGCTGTTTGTCCACAGATTTTGAACAAAGTTGGGTTTAAGCCCCATCAGATGGTAAGAGAGGGCTGACGATCACCTCCTTGCGTTCGTTTCTTTTAGGGAAGCCACGCAGCAATTTTTCATTCTGCCTCCCCGGAGCTACTCCTGGGCTGATGTGGGAGGCAGAAATAGCTTTCTGCTAAGAGGATGATGAGTTTCCGCATCCTGAGCTGTCACGGTGGGTCAGTAGCCTGGAGCAGTGGGGCTGCCTGTGAGGCAAGGAATGCGAAACACCCTCAGAGGGGAACCCCCGTGCTCTCCACCCTATCTCCGCCTGCCCTGGGGGCCTCTCCCCAGCAGGACTCCTTCCACACAGGGATGTTCTCATTGCTCTTTAAGTGCCCTGGCTCTTTGAGGTGGATAGCTTGATCCTAGGAAGGCCATCCCTAACTTCCACCAGCCTGAGATAGCCTCCAAGTGGAGAAGGAAGAGCTAACTTCCATTACAACGATGGCATCGGTCTGTCTGTCTGTCTATCCCTTTGCCTCTCTCTGTTCAGACTTTAGACTCTCCGTGGCCCTTGCCACCATCTGCCTAATGTCTGGGACGCCAGAGGCTGGGGTTGTCAAATACTTACAGATAGTTACCCCTGTACAAAGTTGACCCTGTGCTCCCCCAGCATCATAGACTTTCCATTTTCATAAATATGGGATGACTTCAGTGCCCAGGGCAAAAAGTTATTGCAGAAGATCATGTTGGTGTCTAATTCTTGATGTGAAGGGTGCTAACTGTGACTCCCTGGTGGCGGTGGGCTTCCTCGAGGAGAAGAGAAAGGGAACTTCCCTTCTCGCTTTATTTTGCTTTTCTCACGCTGAATCCAAGCGCATCTCTGCGGTCAAGAAGGCGGAGACTTCACATCTCGTGCGCTATTAATGATGAAGAACTGGGAGAAAAGGGCCCAGCAGTTCTCATCCTTGCTAATGCACGCCTCGTTCTTGGTGAAAGCTGCGACGTCTGCCTGCAGATTCATTTGTAAGTATTTTAGCGATGTGTCTTGCAATGATGTACGTGGAGGAGGGCTTTCGGATGACGCACGGGTCAGTCGTTCCTGCGTGGGAAACTTCCAGTCTATGCTACTTTCACTGTCTGGAATAAATGAGCACCCTCCTGGTGATGCCATCAGGCCCTGTGAGCACCAGCCAGACCTGGAAACGTGCAGGTTCTTAGTAGCTGTAGGAGTGTAAGATTGTGTAACTCATTGGCAAGAGTGTGTGTATCTATTTGCAATCCATCGTCTCCCACTAACGGGTTTAGGTCCCGATCAGTAATGGTATTTAATCACCTACCTCTTTGTAATTACGTTGGTATGTAGACGTCTAATTATATTTTGTCCTTAACTAAGCTAGGTCTATTATTTTTCATTTGTCACTGGCAAAAGATTTGTGGTAACTTTTAAGCAACTGACAGTTCCTGGTGATGCTGAGACCTTCATTTTTCAGCTCAGCTGGCCAATGTCTACGTGCTAAAGCTGGTGATCGCGCATTCAAATCTAAACCAGCCCGAGGTTCGTAAAAATGGCACAGTCAATGCCTTGTCAACAAATACTTTCAAACAGCAGTGACAGTGCCCTAAAGCAATTTCCTCCTAATGTTGCTTGTGATGATGACAATGAGTTGTAAAAGCTAGAAGCCTCCAGATTCTTTGGCCAGGTGGAGTGTCCCGCTGGTGCTCTGAGGGCCTCACACTTGGGTGAGACTTTGTGTCCCATCAACCCCAAGGATGGTGAGTGGGTGGTGTCTGGCCTAGAGACAAGGTGATAACAGAGACCAAGAATAGAACTGAGATATAGCAGCGGGATGAGCTCTGGATTTTGCAAGCAAAAAGCATATTCCTCTCTTTATCATTTCTGCATAGGTTTGGTTTGGTGGTGGTTTGTTGTTTTTTTTTTTTTTTTTTTTTAATTTTCATTTTATAGCTTTTTTTTTTTTTTTTAAATTTTCATTTTATAGCACTTCTGCAGACACCAGTGCAGGAATACACAGTCCTGTCTCTGAGGAGAGGGTGTCAGGCTGCCACACCCACCCCCAGTTTTCTCCAGTAACACTGGGCAGATTCTCCAGCGATGAGTGATGCACACACGTAGGTTGCATGGTCTAAGTTCTCTGTAGCTCTGCTGGAGCACCACTAACCCATGAGGCAGAGAGAAAGGTGCAAGGGAGGCACTGCACAAAGGCTGAATAAAACATCGAACCGCAGAACACCAGGTTGGAAGGGACCTCGAGGAGCAGCTGGTACAACCCTTCTGGCAAAAGCCTGGTCTAGACAAGATGGCCCAGCACCCTGCCCAGCTGAACCTTAAAAGTGTTCAATGCTGGGGAATCAACCACTTCTCTGGGGAGATTATTCCAGCAGCTGATTGTTCTCAAAGTGAAAAATTTTCCTCTTGTGTCCAATTGGAATCTCCCTGGGATTAACTTGTACCCATCACGCCCCATCTTCTACCCGCCTTGTAAGAAGTGAGTCTCTATCTTCGATGCAGCCACCCTTTACAGACTGCAACGCAGGGATAAGGTCTCCCCTAAGCCTTGTTCTTCTCGAGGCTGAACAAACTGAATTCTCTCAGCCTTTCCTCATGTGGCTGCCCAGTCCTTTGACCGCCTTTGTGGCCCTTCTCTGGGCCTTCTCCAGCCTGGCCGCAGCTTTTTTGTATAGTGAGAACCAAAACTAAACACAGCATTCCAGGTGTGGCCTGACAAGCGCTGAGCAGAGTGGGATAATGACTTCTTTATCTCCTCTGGTGATGCCCTTGTTGGTGCAGCCCAGCACCCCGTTGGCTTTCTCTGCCGCAGCAGCACGCTGGTCACTCCTATCGAGCTCAAATCGACCCCCCAGTTCCCTTTCCACGGAGCTGCTGCCCAGCCAGGTGAATCCCGGACTCTGCTACACTCCTGGATTATGTTTTCCCAGATGTAAGACCTCACACTTGTTGAACTTCACAAGGTTCTTGTTAGACCCCTCTTCCAGCCTAGCCAAGTCTTCCTGCAGGCTGTCTCTCCCTCCTGGTGTTTCCACTTCCCCGCTCAGTTTGGTGTTGTCAGCAAACTTCATTCAAAGGGGAGTCTCCTTGCCCCAAAATGTGCAGCCCGATGAGGCAGGGACAAGGGCAGGCAGCGAGGAGCAGCGTAACGCGGTCCCACCGGCTCTCTTCGAGGAGGTCCATCCAGTGCTCTTGAACCGCAACAGACGGTAGTCTCACCTGCAGAGGTTTCTCCATCTGAACTCATGAGCGCGAAGCACCAGCAGTACATCACCAGAGACAATTCCTTGAGGCAGCCGGTCGCATCAACCAGTCTCTCCGCCGTGTTTGTCACAAATCAAGTTACTACACGCCGCATCCAATGTGACTCCAGCGTTACTCACCATGTTTACTTTCCATCCAGCGCAGAACCAGTCGTGCCAGCTAACAAACGCCATCTAAACGGTGTGGGATGGACTTATGTGCTAGATATGTTAGGTCATGTAGGTCCTTCCCAAGGGGTATAATTAGAGATGGCCACACCCGCCTTACTGATGCTGAGCTTGACAAGGCTTGTTGGGCTGCGAATCCCCCCCTAGTAGCACCAGTAAACAGCTTGCAACGACGTCTGCCCAGAGGGCCGGCTGTTCCACCGCTGCGGCACGGCGCCCGGTGCCAGATCCATGGGCTGTGGGTTTGCCCGGAGCAGTCGTGACGGCCAGCTGGGCCGCGCTCCCCCTCACAGCCCCTTCCCGTTCGCTCACTGCTCACGTGTTGCAACCAACGTGGGCTTGGAGGCAACGTGTAGCGCTCGGCTATGAAATATTAACCAGGAGGAGAATACCCTTCGCTTCGCACAGTTAGTTTGGCCATGAATATTTTCTGTTAAAAAAAAAAAAAATTAAAAAAAATCAAGTCTCTGCTAACTGAAGATATTTTGCTTTTTTCCGTTGCTGCAGCTTCCTCCCATTTTCCAGTAGCATAAATAGAAATGGAATATTTTTTTTTTAATTTTTAACTTCGGATTGTTATTTTGTGAAAAGATGAAAAAAAATTGCAAAAATTTGCATCTGTCAGAATCTTCACTTATCTACCAAAAAAAAAAAAAAAAGAAAA
>NW_020799123.1:11963360-11968147 GCF_003259725.1 Athene cunicularia | reverse complement strand
TTTTCTTTTCTTTTCTTTTCTTTTCTTTTCTTTTCTTTTCTTTTCTTTTCTTTTCCTTTCCCTCCTCTTCCCCGTGCAGCCCAACATGGCAAGATCTCCAAATGGGCTGTGCTAACAAATGCGGCTGAAGACAGCCATGTGATGTTAATATAAACCTCCTCTGTCAGCTTGGAGAGGCACCAGGAAATCGCCCAGGAATGCTTTTTGCAGCGCCTGTCTCTGCTCGGTGCCACGCGGTGGCATTCGTCAGGAGCACTCAGCTGCGGCTCTCTGGAGGGCGCGGACCCTTTTCCCCGCTGTCTGGGTCGCTGTAGCATGTGTCGTGTTGTGTCTGAGCACATCGATGACCTTTTAATTTAAAAAAAAAAAAAAGGAGTGATTCTGGGTTATAAAAACCAACCCCAAAGCCAGTTCCCGTCATTCTGGCTCATCCATAAGGATCTGGCCATCGCGTAAGTGATACTTGAGTCGTGATAAAATAAGAATTGCAGCTCTCTTTACATTTCAAGGGTAATTTCTGTTTGAGTCCCTCATTAAAAACACCACACTGGAATAAATATAAAAACCAGGAGCTCAGGCTTACTCTTACTTGGGATAATTTCATTTCAGAAAGGAAGACAAATTATTTTAAAGTTTGAGGCAATTTCTTTCGTGGTTGTGCAGTTTAAGTTTGCATTTCACTGCATTTGCCTCAGAGACACATTTAATTTCTTTCTTTTTTAAAATTTAATTTAATTTTCTTTTTTTTTTTTAATTTTCTTTTTTCTTTTTTTTATAAAGTCCCGCAATGTTGTTTTTTGTGGTGAGCTGCCATGGTGTTACCAATGCATCTGAAATACTACAGGCACAAAGATGGCCACTTGAAAGCAGTAACGAGGCAAATCTGCCCTAGGTTTTATTTCCTATACATATTTTGTCCTATATAAAGTTATACAAAGGGTAAAGCTTTCAGACATCCTCATCCTGCAAGTGCTTATAAACATATTTAATTTTATTACGCAGTGGCACAAACAGAATACATCTATAACACAGAAAGTATAAGCTTCTGGCCTTTGCACATAATTTAGAAATCCACCAACGGAAAAGGAAAGAAAAGTGCCGTTTTCAGATGTTGTACAAGTTTTCTCTCTGCATCTTGTGGTACCAAACATCTTTTAAAACCCTCCCCTGAATGATTCAGGAGCAGAAGTCCCACTAACTGAGACAGGAGCCTAAATCAGTCAAATGTGGCGGAAAGTGATGATATTCCTGAGGGGTCCTCTTCCATTTTAGGGCTCATCCTGTTTTCACGTGCTTATTTTCGCTCTGGTGTCGATGGGCTCAGTCCTCGTTAGCATGTTGGCAGTCGAGTGCATATTTAACTCTGCTGTGACGCGCACTGCTGGCATTTCTTGGGTTACTTGAATGTAGGTCGAATCAGGGAGGACTTGGGAGAAAAGTGATGGAGGCAAAAATCGAGAGAGGAAAGGTCGTGTGCAGCACGATGCACACAGATGGCTTATTATCGCTAGGACCATGTGGCAGAATCCAGACTAGGACAGTCAGTTGTCACGATACAAAACTTTTTCAGGGACTGCTGAACCTCTGAAAGTCTCTTGGGTGCGTTCGGCATGATGTTCACGCTTCGCCGACCTTGCAGAAGCCTTGGAGGAGTTGCAGTTTCAAAATCTAGTTTCGTAAACCGAGAGGTTTTGTGCAAGCTTGTGGCGGGATGGAGATCCAACCCAACATTTTGGTGTTTGCTAGATCCCTCCACCCAGACTCACCGGGTTTCTCTCGGTTTTCAGGGAGCCGATGGATGTTTTGTGGGTCCCACCTCGCCTGGCTTCTCTGCAGGGGTGAGAACAACTCAGCAGAAGCTCTCCTCTGCGGACCAGTCCTGACCTTTCTCCTGCTCAATAACTACGCACAACCCAAGAAGCAACTGAAGGATTTATGTTGGAACTAGAGCCCCACGGATCAGAACTTGAGTAACACCTCCATCCCCTCCCAAATCTTCCAGGCCTGACCTTTCACAATCTCCATTTCCTGACCAATGACTCCAACGAAAATAGAGCTGCTAGTTGGTATTTAATGGAAATCTGCGCAAAACTTGTCAAAATACACCACCAGTCCTGTCAGATGCCTGGGACAAGACCTCTACAGTAGTTTCCAGAAACCCAGTGCAATTACTTACATTTTAAATTATCTTTAATTGTCGCGTGTGAGCTACAGAAACATTTTTCCCCACTCCGAAGCAAGACCTCGCTATTAAGAGTCACCCCGTAATTGCAGCTTTAATCGGGGGGCCGCAGCAGGTCGGGCGCGGAGGTTAGCGCAGGGCGCAGCAAGGCGAGAGTGCCTGCGGAACGCCGGTAAGTGGAAGTGACACATCACAATAGTCCCATCAATTATGTAGGGGCAGTTTGGAGTGTAAACTTTTTAGCGAATCTAATTACCTCGCCAGATGTTTTAATCCAATCTCCTTGCCTCTCCTCTGCTATCAAACATAACATCAGGGTTTTTTGAGTTCCTGATATGAAAAGTTGCCTTAACTATAGAATCTAGAATAAACTTGTTGAGGTTGTTTGTTTGGGTTTTTTTGGGTTTGTTTGTTTTTATTTTTTTCAGGAACTGAGCATCCTTTTACTACCCGAGAGATTCTTCTTCAGGTTCACGTGTGGCTCAGTACCCATGGGATCGCACCGAATCCGGCAGAACGAACGTGCTCGTGAATGGATGAGGGTGTCATGAAGGGTGCAAGACTGATGTAAAATAGATGAGATGGTGTAAATGTGCCCGAGGGCTGAATGACAACTGTTAGCCAATGCCGAATTTAAGCAGGCCCTGTCAATAGCATCAGAGATGCTGCACCAGATTTTCCAAGGCTGTTTGCAACTCGACCTAATGTTCCTGCTGACACAAAACCCTTGAAAGCGCCGCTAAAAGCAGCGCTGCTGAACACTCCTGATTTCCTCACAGATTGCAGCATTAAAGAAAACACTTGCCTACGCATCCAGGAGGGGGGGAGGGGGGGGGGAATAGTGAATTAATTGTACGTGCAGATATTACCTTCCAGAAGCGTAAAGCAGGGAAGTAATCTACCAGCACTGGGAGGAGTTGCCTTGTCATTAGTTTGGTGGGAAATCTGGGTGGGCACATACAACACGTCGCTCAGTCTTCAGCCTTGACTGCGGTGCATGAAAAAAAAAAAAAAATCTTCGTCTTTAACAACTTAAACCCTTCACATGCAAAAAACCCAGCCCAAATCAGAGGAGTCTCAAACCGTTCTGTGTTAGAACCCCGAGTTGAACAATTTGATGGTCTTTATTTTCACCAGCTCGTCACGTTAATTGTTGTTTTTCTTCCCTTCTCGCCCCATCCCGTTCCCCAGTGAGAGACCACTCAGACTTGTACCAGGCAGAACGTTGGTCGCCTGCTCTTGGGATGGAAACACGTGGAGCAAACAATGAAACAAGACTGTTTATAAAGCCTTCAACACGTTAAGCAGTGGAGAAGAGCCCAGGTTTCCATGTAAAGGACCGAGCGGACAAGAATGATGTGAAACACATGGAAAATATGGAAAATGTGGAATAGGTAATAAAATTATAAATAAAACAAATACAATAAATTGGGAATGCAGTTTTACTCGTAATGATTTGTGTTCCTAGTAACCCAAGACTCCCTTACCTTTGGAAAATTGCATGTTTTTCCAATGGGGGAGCTGACTGCAGGTAACAGGCCCGGCGGGTTGTGCGGTGGGTTGGCTCATTGACCGGCTCCAGCGTTCAGCAGGGACTGAGGCCTTGCACGAGCCTGTTCGCTGACAATGACTTGCATCACGATCTCAGGAAAAAATCACTTAATCAAGCAGTGGTTCGTGTTAGCGCAGGAATTTTGGCCAAAAATGAATCTTGGCTTGTTCTGGGTAGAGAGATTTGCCTGGTAGAGTAGCCCAGATGCATTGCACTGGGTTTGCTTTTTTTCCCTGGGTTTTCTTGGTTATTACTGTGCTCCCCTCCGTGAGTGTGCTCTCCCAGTGATACCCTCTGGGTGTACTGGTGGGAGGGGGACTCCAGTTTGTCATTGTCATGAAAGTTGGCAGGTACTTCTGGTTCTCACGCTGCCAGGGTGCCTGCAAAAACCTCTGTGTTTGTAAAACACTCGTACAGAGGCTCTCTTTAACAACTTCAGTATCTTTTCAGCCCCAGAAAGGAATGCTCAAAAGCTAAGTAAAAAAAAAAAAAAAAAAAAAAAAAAAGCTTTGCTTAAACCACTGCTGATGCTCTATCAGATTAACAACAGAGTTTTAAAATAACCTTATCAAATACATGAAATACGGCTTGTAACTAGTCAAAGGTCTGCTGGAGCCCTGGGGCCGGCGTGGTTAAGGGCACCTGTAGCAAAAGCCAACAGGACAGGAAGAGTGATGAGGTTGGACTCGGTTGCTTCTGACCCTTTGTCCCAATTAATTAGGTACCAATTTAGAGGTAGTCTACTGGGAATGGTTTTGGCACTAGCCAAGAATAAAGCTGAAATTCATGACTTTCGGGTGGAAGAATTTATATCCAAATGGACCATCTAAAAGGGCAGGAGAAGCCTGGCGGATTGAAGCAGCTTGCTCGAAGTCAGTATGAGAACCCAAGCGTGCACACACAGAGCACGGGGCCACGGTCTGAGACGATTCAACGCTGAGTTCTATGAAACTGTCCCTTTGCTGTACATCAGCAGCTTGGAAAAGTTTTCTTTGATACCACTGTGATGATTCGTTTTGCTGTGCTAGCAATAAAAGAAAAAAAAAAAAAAAA
>NW_020799123.1:11951349-11961066 GCF_003259725.1 Athene cunicularia | reverse complement strand
GGGGGGGGGGGGGGGAATACGAGCAGCGTATGAATTGCAGCTATTCTTCAAGGTGAAAGATCTGAATTTCCATCTCCCCGTGCCATTAGGACTGATATGGGTCTGACTGGCCAGTACATGGTGAAAAAGTCCCTCTGTGTGCCAGTATTGAGAACTGTTTGTGCATTAGTCGGAGTCTTTGCCAGTGAAATAATACCGTCCCCTTTGTTTATTATATTGAAACTCGATAAAAGAAAGAGTCGGAGGGGGAAAAAAATAGGTTTGCGGTGTGAAATGAATGTTCTCGTCTGGGCTCCAGGATGCAGCCGTGAGTAACGTCTGTGGCATCGCCGGGCGTCCTACTGCAAAAAACAACTTATTGTGCTGCAGCTGTAATCTGGGGGGGGGGTTGCTGGGAGAGGGACAGGCTGGGCTTTGCCAAGGGACCCCCCCACTCCGTCAGTTACGGGCACTGTCCCCTTTCAGGGGCGTTGTCTCCTGGGGCGATGACAATGGCACAGGCTCTGTAGGTGACTCAGGCCCAGATCTAGCTGCTAGCCCCCAAAAAAGGCAGATCCTATGCAAGGATGGATCTGCCTTTTTCTTTTTTTTTATTTCAAAACCCAGCATTATTCCACTCCCCCGTTCTTTTTTTCTGAAAAAGTGACTGCATGTTGGGCCTGTTTCGGTAGCTTTGATACACTGAGCATCAGCAGAAAAGGCCCCAAGCAAATAAGGTGTCCTTATCAAACGAGAAAGCTGGACTCTGTGTGTTGTCAACGTGCTTGCAAGCTGATGGAATACCTTTACACTACAGTGACAAGAAATGACTTTAAATTACAAAATCAAAGCCAAGCCAAAACCAACCCAACCCAACCCTCCCCAAGCCCACGAGTTCCCTGCACAAAAAAAAAAAATTAAAAAAAAAAATTATCAAAGTCTCACATGGCTGAAATGCTGCGAGATTCCAAAAGTATTAAGCAACATCAATTTGTAAGGGGGAGGAAAAGTCTTAGTCAGATTGTAGATTCTTTGGGCCAGTCCTCGCCGTTTTTTCACATCTGTGGTAGCACCGAAGGCTCTCACTCTGTGACAGGGGACCTGGGTGTTAATGCAATTGGGGCTGTAGTAACAGCAACAGCAATACCACCAGTGGAAATACTGGCACCCGCCTCCCCCCGCTCAGCTGAGCTGGCGCAGCTCTGGAGGGAACAGCCAGCCCCTAAGAAAGCTCTTGTACTTCTCTGGGTCCAGGACCAGTCCATCCCCCTCAATATTACCAGCACAGTCTTTCAAGAAATAGTTTTTCCAGAAGAAAGACACTGGCTAAATGAATGAAAATAATACAGGTTCATTTGAAAATTAGGATCCTTCATGTTTGGTTTTTCAGTTTTTAAAACTTTAGAGGGGTATTTCTGATCACAGTTTCTGGTAGCGGTGTAACGAGAGCATTAGAAGCAGCTCGGGTTTAAGTGAAATTTGAGATTCATGTGACTCCCAAAAGCTGAGTTTTACAAAGCAAGAAAATGAACATCCCTCCGTCCCAGCTTACATCATGGCATTTGAAATGTAAAAATAATTTTGCTCTCCTGCACTGCTGCAAATAGTCAGGCAGTTCCTTCTCTCCTATACTGCTCCGTAGAATAACTGTTTATCCTTTTCCTCTTGAGGTGAAGGCTGTGATAACAGGATAACCCATCGATTGAATATAGAAAAGGAATACTAAAGAGTAAGAGCCCCTTCTGGCATCATATAGACGCATCAGGGCATCCTAAGGGTTAAAAGAAGAAATATTCTCCCATTTTAAGTGTGTGTGTGTGTGTGTGTACAAGAGCCCAACCCAGCATTTTGTCTTCACTAGCAAGCAACACACACACACACACACACACATGCACACACGTGCTCCACGTGATCCAGGTCACTTCTCTCCTTCAGGAGACTTATTAGCTTTACAGTGTTAATGGAAACCAGTCTCCAATGCGGGGTGGAGCGACGAGGTGAACCAGGAGGCCGGGAGGGGGAATTTGCTCTCGGAGGTGTTGAGTACTAAAAGTGGCAGCAACTTCTGACAGTTCCTAAAAACAGCCTTGTTGTGGCTCACTTGGTTTCTGGGCAGAGATGCCTGCGAGCAGAGCTGGGGAGCAGCCCCTGATGGTGCTGAGGGACCTTCCCTCCCGCCGCAGATGTCCTGGAGACTCTTTAAAAAGATCAGTCAGTGGATTTTGCATGGGAAGGCAAATACATGCTTCCACCCAGCCTTTGAAACGGGTTCACAGGGGTGTTCTCCTAATCACAGAATCCCAGAATCACTCAGGTCGGAAAAGCCCCTCGGGATCATCGAGTCCAACCCTCAGCCCGACTCTACAAAGTTCTCCCCTACCCCACATCCCCCCACAGCTCATCCCAGCGGCCCTGAAACCCCCCCAGGGATGGGGACTCCCCCCTGCCCGGGCAGCCTGTTCCACTCTCGGACCACTCTTCCATGAAACATTTTCTCCTCATGCTCATCCTGACCCTCCCCTGTTGGAGTTTTTAAAGCCGTTCCCTCTTGTCCTGTCCCTGATCCCCCGTAAGCAGAGCCAGCACTAAAGAAGAGCCCAGCACCAACGCAGAGCCCCTTCATGCCCAGCCCACGGCGTGCTGGGGAAGCAGCAGCTGCTGCACGAAGAGCCCAGAGAGGAGAGATGAGGAGCTCGTTCTGCCTCCTCACCCGGGTAACCCCTGTGATTTTCCATGCTGGTGTTCATGACCCGGGATCGCTCCCCACCCTTCGCACCTGCAGCGCTGCCAAGTCCCTCTGGGCAAACCCATTGTCTGCTGCCCTTGGCGGCTTTGGGTGCTGTGGCGGAGCTGCCCCAGCACCGGTGAGACCACGAGCATGAAACCGCACTGGGTGTTACTGGGGACAGCGACGGGGGGGATGCGGGTGGCAAAACGCTCATCTGCTGCACGGTGAGGTCTTTACACTTTAAAGCCTCTTTGCTCTGTCAGTCTCACAATAATAGGAACCTCTGAGGTTTTGCCAGTGCCTAACCCTGACCCTAATCCTAATCCTAATCCTAAAACTAACCTCCAGCCCAACTCCAGTAGTCACAAACAGCCTTATTGTACATGAGACAAGGGGGGGTGAGGCATGATAAATAAAACAGAGAAGGGCATCACCCCTGCTTGCAGCTCTCCAGCGCACACCGGCAGCCTTGTAACCCAACCCTGCCGCTCCAGAGCTCAGCTCTGCAGACGTCCCCTCCAGAAACATCTTCTCCCTCCTGCCACGGTGTCCCCTGTCCTTGCCCAGCGTCCTGGGACGGCTCCAGCTTCTGGTAGATCTCGAGCAGGGAGTCAGCAGCCAGGGAACTGCCCCCCCCGCTGCAGCCGTGTGGGAGCTCGTGTAATGTTCTAGCACTATCAGCCACATCACTCATATTTACTTCTTTTGGCCCGATTCTCTGCCTGCCGAATAAATTTGCAGCTGCAGAGGCTGAGCCGAAGGATTTACTTCCAGCTGTAGAAAGGTTTATAGCCCAGATATGTTAAGTTGCACAGATTCTGCTGCTGGAGATGTGTCTTCCTTCGCTTCCTCCCCCAGACGCTGCTGGGTTAGGGGGGATGTTGCAGCGTGGGCCACATTCAGCTGCTCCTCTCCTCTGCAGAGACAAATTCCACCTTCAACCCTGTTCGAGGGCACTAATTCAGAGGCAGAACTTGCTGCTGGTGCCGGTGCTGCATCGCCGTGCGCACGGCAGAGACACCTCATGGGCACCGTTTGAAGGTGAGTTGGGATGAAAAATTCCTCCACGTGTTATTCCCGGCCGTCCAGGTCGTTTCTGCTCCATTAACTCCCGGACTGGCCCAATCATCTTCACTACAAATGCGTGTGGCCGGGGGACACACCAGTGTCTCACCAGTGCCTGCTGCAGCGAAGCACTCTGGAGTGTTTTTATTTGACTAAAAAAAAGGGTCATTCTGTACAACTTCTGGATTCACAAAAGGTGAATTATGAACGTGTCTGCGTTTGATTTATTATCGATAGGGAGAGGCTGTGCTTTTGCGGGCAGCTGAATCGAACAGGACCAGGCCCTCAGATGCTTTCACTGGGCACTCATATTATTGCAACTGCTACAGCCCCTGGTTCATTGCACTGCCCTGCCCAGCTCGGTGCTACTCTGAAAACAAAAAACAACCCACAAACCCCCGGGTAAGACAGGAGCAGAGACAGCATATAAACAGAATATAAAAAGCACAGAGCTGGGGAGGGAAAAGTTGTCTGAAGAGCAAAGCGTTTGCCGAAAGAGAGGAAGATGGGGCTGAGCACAGGAGACACCTCAGGTATCTTCCCCCGTGTCAGCCTCATGGCTTTGTCTGTCTGGGGGATGTTGGGTCGGACGACCGGTAGGTTTCTCACTCCTTAGTCTGTGTGTCTGCAGCTCGGTGGGGTTCCCAGCGTTGCTTTGTGCCTGGGAAACCGCAGGACAACTTCTAGTTTTAACCCCCAAGGTTCGATGACATGGGGCAGAGATTCCCAACAACAGAAATGAAATCCCTGAGACCGTTTGTCCCGAAATGCCTTCTTCATTAGGACACTGTCCCCTCCTGGCTGTGGGACCCCGGGGACACTTGGAGCGAGCAGGGCGTGGAGGGGAGCTGCTTCCCCCTAGCCGTGCTCCGGCCGATGGTGTCGGACGCTCTCTCCATCCCTCGGGACGCCAGCGCTCACTCAAGCTGTCTTGATTTAAGCAGTTGGTGCTTCACAGATTACTTTCAGGCCCCTTGAGGGTGGAAAGTCTTTTACCTCCTCTGGCCCTAAGACTATTCCAACAGCTGTAACTATTTCATTTTTAATTTACTTGATACAACTTGTCTCTGCTTAATCCATCAGGACAAGTTTGAGGGTTCCTGACGCATAAATCCAGAGTGGGGAGGCTGGTGGGGTTTAGGGGGGAGGGAAAAGAAGGGGGAAAAAATAAAGGAAAAGGAAAAAAAATAGGAAGGGTTTTGAAAAATTGTATCTAAATTGTAGCCAAATGTATTTTCCTAGCTTAAAATGCAAGACTGGACCCAGCAAAACAGCCAGGTCTCACCTGAGTGCTTGAGGCTGAGACCTTTGCTTTATTACGGTGACAGACTCCACTACACTTAACTTTTTCAACAGTTTAAATCTCCTAAATTTGTTCAGAATGGACCTTAACTCTTTTTTTTTTTTTTTTCCCTTGCTAACCAGTTCCTTTTGTTTAACGCAAACACTAAAGAGGAAAAACTGCTTTGCATCTTCTTCACATAAATATACAGAAATCTCTTTTATGTCATGAACTTTTAAAGGCCAAACCTTCAGGTGCCCCCTCCCCTCGTGGCCACCGTCAAAGGCTCCGTGCTCTTTTTTCGGGTGGGTGGTAGGACTGCTCTAAATCAATCCGCTGACATTAGGCTAATGTCTAATTAGCTTTGAGTGGGCATGTGCTTTGATTGTAGGAAGAACCTCTTGTGTTTTTAAGGCCCACTTCTACACATATCAATCATCTTTCGACACGCGGAGCAGGAGGGAAGAAAAATAAGCTGGAATAAAAACAAAAAAATAATTCTAAAGAAAGGATTTGGAGATACTGATGTATAGATGAGTGTATGTAACCGTATGGCTGCACTGCAGTTACGGCTGAAATGAGGAACACTCTCTTGTACATTGGCATTAATAACAAAGAGTTTCTCTGGCTTAGGACGAAGCCCAAGGAACAAATTTTTCCTTTATCATCCTCTGTGATTTTGAGCAAGGAGAGAGGTTTCATTTTTAGGGAGAGCAAGGCGAGATGCATCATCCCAGGGAGACTTGATTCTACCAAAGTTATTTTACGTGGAGCTACTTGGCATCACCCGCCAGCGTAACTCCTGCTCTGGAGATGTAAAATCAGGCTGCACTACCCACGCCCGATGCTGTGGTGTCTCGGGGCCAGGAGAGGCCACGGCTCTTTCTCCTGCTTTTTTCCAATAGCCTGGCTCTCGTGAGACTGTTTCCCCTTGGGCTGCTGGGTGTGTATCTTTTTCCCCCCAGATCAGGTCTTGTTTTGCCACGATGAGGGTCGTTTCTCCGCTTTTTTTCACGACAGAAGACAATTTACCAAGGCCTTGCTCTGTGTGTGCTCCATGTGTTCACTGCTGTCTCTAACCAGCTCCATCTCGCTTTCTTTGTAGTCACCCTTTTTCCTCCAGTGGCTACCCAAGTGTGGACAGCACTGCCGCTAAGACAAAATTGATGCCAAGTGAGAACATTTCAAGTTGGAGAATTTTTTTCTGCCTCAAAAAAAAAAAAAAAAAAAAAAAAAAAAAAAAAAAAAAAAAAGGAAAAAAAAACCCCAACCCTCTTCAAAAACCAGCGTCTCCATTTCTCACGTTAATTGTTTCACTTCAGTCTGTGTAACAATGCTTCAGTTTATTGGGAAAGACAAGAGGGATTTTTTTAGAATTACATGTAGATATAGAAACCGTATAGGAAAGGTTCTAATTATAACTATTAAACTCAGAGAATAAAGGGATACAGTATTCCTAGCTCGCTCGGCGGTTAGGAGTTATGCAATACTTTCTGTGCTTTAAAATGTGTGGCAAACGTGATTTTTTTTTTTTTTTAAAGGAAAAATTATTTTTATTTTATTAAACTTGCCCTCAACATTGTTCTGCTTTGGGTGATTGACTTTTGCCTCTTTACTGAAACTTTCTAAGCGGAACAGATGGGGAAGAGTTTTGTTTTTTTTTTTGTGAGACATGCCAGAGGTGTACTTTAAATAATAATAATAATGATGCTAATAATAATGGAAGTCCTCTGATGTGCACACTCTGATTGCTTTATTCCTGGCCTCTCCTGTAATTCTCTCAGACCGCATTTTAAAATTGCTGGGTGATGATTATCCAGGGATTAGGGATTAGCACGGTGGTTTGACTGCCTGTCAAATCCTTAAAATAATACACAGATTAAAATAATTAAATTTTCTCATCAATAATGAAGCAGATGATTTTTAAAGCCCATGTAACCTCTAGTGGAAAAAACCCCCTATACTGGGTAATGAGAAGGGACAGATTTTCTGAAGGATCTCCTGATCTCTGTCTCAATCTTAGTTTGATCTGATTTCTGCAGAGATTGAGTACCATCTATACACTCAATTAAATTTCAGAAGCTCATCAGGCTGGCAATCTCATTTAGGATGCACATAGATCGGGAATTTAGAGATAAATGTCATAACAAAACATGATAGAGCTGATCACTCGAAGCAAGCAGCTCCCCTTCCAAAAAAAAAACCAACCCAAAACCCAACCACCTCTGACAGGGAATGATTAAACAAACAAATGACACAAATCAAAGTTTTCCACTGAAAGTTGCTCGTCAAACCTGAACTCCTTCCTGCTTGTGGCAACTGAGAGCAGCCGGAGGGTGGGGCTGGAGGAAGAGGAGTAGCTGGGGAAGGCAAGTGCTCAGCTCAGCTCCCTTCTGAGGAAGAACTGCAGGTTTTCCCAAAGGGGTAAAAAAAAAGGGTAAAAAAAAAAAAAAAAAAGACAAAAGAGGCAGGCACCAGGGCCCGAAGTGTTCTTAGCATTAAAAAAAAGTGTGGGGGAAGAATAAAAAGGAAGAGATGCTGAAAACAAAGATAACTGGGGACCTGACACGTGTGCGGGACACGTGGACATCACTCTTTAACCCCTAGAAAATAATTCAGTCCAGAAGCCCAAGCGAGCAGTGCTCACACATGCACCCCTGCTCTAGATGTGGCTTCCCAGGGGGGCTTTGCTGTCTTGGACTCTAGAAAACACCCCCCTGATCCCGAGCAATTGCATGTGTAAATCCCTGAGAGCCCGAGCGCATTAGCGTGGTACGAGCTGGACTCCACGTGAGCTTGACCCACCTGAATTCTCCAAATCTTGCCCTAAACCGAGAGCAAACCGGCCTGCCCAGCCCCAGGAAAGGCGTTGGAGGGGCAACACCCGCGCGTGGTGAAGGCTGGCTCGGAAGACGACCTTGGTTTCTTGAGGGATTAACTACACACTGAAGGCAGCGGGAATTAAAACCCAACAGCACAAAGAGCACTCGATGCAGAGAAGCTGTGAGGCAGGGAAATGGTTCAAATTCTACGTTAATATGCCTCGGTGTAACAGGGAAGTTATGGAGCATCAGTAACACCGATATTATTATTATTATTATTATTATTATTATTATTATTATTATTATTATTATTATTACTACTACTATTAAACACATTACATTATATCGTATTATACCGTATTATATTATAGTTATTATATTTATTATATTTATTACATATTATATTACATTATATTTTACTATATTACATTACATTATGTTACGTTACATTACATTACAAATTATATCTAATAAATCATATATATGAATTATATTATATTATATTATATTATATTATATTATATATCATGTCACGTCATCTCATGTCATGTCATGTCACACCAATCACATCACATCACATCCAGAAGAATGCCAATACAGTCTTAAGACTGAAGAAGACTCCGATCAGCAATACCAGAGACAGAGAAATGCTTTTTTTTTCTTTTGATATGCTGCGAAGGAAGATTTTTTATTTTTTTTTTTTTTTTGAGATTTTTGCAACCCAGTGAGCCTCCGGTAAGTTTGAATACTAACTTTGTAGCTGGGAGATTAGCTATTGGCATGACAGCACACTTTCTGAGACAAGCAGGCTTTAGTAAAGCCCGATCCAGCAGATAAGGAGCCAGGTTAGTCTGGTCCGTTCTTACTGCCACACATCAGAAACCCATCCAGGACTCAGACACACCAAGAGCTATTACCCTGCGCAGAGCTGTGTCCTTCTTTTCGTTTAGTGACCTGTGTAGCCCGAAGGTCTCCCAGGAAGATGCTGAGCTTTGTGACAAACATCCATCCTGTTGCTGGTTCTCCTGTCCCCTTGCCACGGGGATGTGCGTGGTGCAGCCGAGGTTTCAGCACTGAGCTCTGCAAGGTCTCCTCAGCTCGCATTTCAGACACCCTCTTGCTGTGAAATGCTTTGCACGGGGGGGACCAGGTGCTCTCAAAGAGGCTTTGTGACTCATGGGGAAGTCACAAAAGCAATGCGGTGCCTCCCAACACCTGAACTGCTGAAAAACAAAAACAAAAACAAAAACAAAACATGTTTTGCACCAACTGGAGCTCTGTACATGCTAATGGCATGGTCCCTGGGCATGTTTATTGCTGCAGTCTCACAGAGCAGGCCTATAATGTGAGACAGTGCATCCAGATCGTTGTCTGCCAGGATGGGATGGAGTTTCCTAGCTGAGCAAAGACAGGAAAAGTTGTTCTCAGAAGCTGTCCAGTGAAAGTTTGAAGTCAGAAGGGAGTCCAGGAGAACGTCTATGCCGTGGACTGAATTGACCGATTGTGGTTGTGTAGCCTCAGCTGAAGGAGTTATTATTTCCATGTCTGGTAATAAATAGGATAATGGACAAAAAGCCTAACTCCCTGCATGAAGCCCGAGTAAGTGAACTTGGTACAGCGGTTCACTGCAGGATTTGTGGTTTGGGACCTTCTTCCAAGCTGTGAATCAACACGCAAAGCAGATCCAGGGTCACTCGCGTGGCCCTGAGGACTCACAGGTATCCCTGCTTCCTCTGCTCTGCCTCCACAAAATACCCTTCGCTCCCTCCCAGCTGCCCGTAGGGTGTTGGTTACCCCCGGGTGGTCATCACCTCCTCCTCCTCCTCCTCCTCCTCCTCCTC
>NW_020799123.1:11949195-11951299 GCF_003259725.1 Athene cunicularia | reverse complement strand
TTAAAAAAAAAAAAAAAAAAAAAAAAAAAAAAAGGCGGCCCGTTTCACTGTTCACTGTTTCACTGCTGCAGAGATTTCCTCTCAAGCTGCTAATTATGAATCCTACAGAATCAAGGAAAATAGCTTTAAATGTGTCACAACTTTGAATCGCACTACAGAAAGTCCAGGTTACTGTTTTATTTCTCTTCCCAGATCGCACGCTTGCTCATTAATTAGTGCTAGTTTCAGGAGAATAGATGACTTTTTAATGTTTCTCATGTAAAAAGAATTAAGAAATGAGTTGGTTTTTTGGTTTTGTTTTTGTTTTTTTTTTTCTCTTTGTAAATGGAAAAGGAAAAGTAAAGAGACCTTTTTCATTTATACGCAGCTATTTTTTAATTTTCTGTTGAAAAATGTTGCCAGTACCCAGAAGTGTCAAATTCTAACACGCAGGGGGAATAATGTTGTTTTTTAGCTGGTAATAGTCTGTGTTTTTGTGGCTGACTATTGGGAAATTTTTAACATATTTCTTCATCCTGTATTTTCAGGAGATGAGATGATTTTTTCATGTTCCAGGGTAGAAAACCCATAAAGAAAGTGCATCTTATTCTCAACAATTTTTAGGATATCTTTTACTTAGAAAGCAAAATTAATTACATAATTGGGACTGTTTGTATATATCTATCTATCTTTATGGTCACTTAACAACCAGAAACCTGATGCTACAGGTTTTTGTGAGGAATTCAACTATTTGCAAACTTTGTTCAGGATTTCGACGGCGTGTTGGCATTGCCTGGGACGTTGAGGTGTGCGAGGGGCCTGAGCAGCCCTGCGGCAGGCGGCCCCACGCACTGCACCTGCTATTTTCTGTGATTTTCTGAGCACTTGCGGTGTTGGGCCATTTAGGAAGAGCATTGGCTTTGCTGGAGGTTGGGGAGGTTTCAGCACTGCCAGGCTGAACCTTCCAGCAAAGGAAACACAGGGCGTGTTGGACCCTGCACCGTCATACAGAGCTGGAAAATAACCAGTGAGCTGAAGAATGTGTCAGGGCATGGCTTTGAGGCGGCTTCTTTTTTGGTTAAGGGTAGCGTGGCAGATGTGTTTCCACCATGGTAGGGGGTAGGCACCCAAAGGACACGCTGGAGAGCAGCCTGTGGGCACCCTGACGCTGACCTGGCCGCGCTGCTCGGGGCGTTCGGTGCCCGGCTGTGTCCAGCTTCAGCTGTGACCGGAGGACAAAAGCTCTTTCCATCACGCCCAGAGCTGTGCTGGGATCTGGAGCTAGCTGGGAGTGGAGAGGGCGATCAGCTCGAGAACTCGACTCCCAGACCACACGGGTTAGACTTTGTGCAACCAGGAATTCAGACTGAATTCCTTGAGCTTCTTGAACTCTTGCGCCGATGCTTTCCATCAAAACTGCAGCATCTCACCCTGAGCTGCGATGTTTGGGTCTGATTTTGCTTACTCTTAACCCAGCAAAGCCCAGGAAAACCTCAATAACTCCACTGAGGTTTCTGCTTCGGGCACTGCTGCGAGGAGAGAATTAAACCGTGGCAGGGACGTGAGCTACAGGCAACCCTGTGAGGCAGAGATGCTCTTTCTAAGCGCTGATGCCCTTGCTTGGAGCAGCACACAGGCTTGGATGCTCAGGGCAATGCCCTCATCCCTCGGGCTCGTCTCCCCGAGCATCTCACGGACGCACCTTCAGCCTGGTGAGTGCCGCATCGCAGCCTGGGAGATCAAAGGGGCTGAGGAAGATGAAGGTCCTGAACACCTGACAGGATTCCATCCCTTGTGGTCAGAGCCCCGGATCACCTCATCAAAGCTGAGAGCACCAGGCAAGTCCTGGGGCTCACAGCACCCCCCGCCTGCCCTCCCCTCAGTAACAACCTTCCCAGCAAGACGGGGACGACCCACGCTGCTGCAGCTTTCGCCGGCTGCTCCGTGACATCTTTCAACATTTATTTTATGTGACTAAGGACACAAGTCCAGGCCTATTTCTTGATCCCACTGTGCCTATGAAACAACCCTCTCTGGGCAGTTTCCTTCTGGGAGTAAACTGTCATTTTTCACCACATAAAATTTTATAAGTTTCAAGCGAATGGAAAATGGATTTTATTATTTT
>NW_020799123.1:11908056-11949145 GCF_003259725.1 Athene cunicularia | reverse complement strand
TGAATGTTTTATGGCTGCAAAAACAGAATTTGTGGTTTGAACTGTTAAGGTTTGATGCAGAGGGCTATGGAACCTTTTATGTAACCCGCTGGCCTGAATAATTATCAAAATATTTTGCTTTCCACTCTTTCTAAGCCTCTGCATCAGAAAAAAAAAAAAAAAAAAAAGTGTATGCAACCTTTTGACCACAAAATAATAATACTAAGAAAGCCCCCTTCAGAAGCCATGCTCGCGGAGCGGCCGCAGAGCCTGCCCCGGGGAAGGCCGGTAGCCGGCGCTCATCGGGCCTCGGGTGGGGAGAGCGGGCCTGGGGGATGCAGGAATGGTCCTCACCCTGAGCAGGACTTTCAGAGGACGAGGAAACTGCTCCTTGCTGAGATTAGCGACGTGCACGGGAGGGCTCAGCCTGGCATCGGGGGCAGCTTTCAGCTCTCCTAAAGCATCCCATCATATCCAGCCGCCTCGGATCCGTTCAGCTCCTCTGCCCTTCAGTCAAAAACCGCTCCTGTGATTATCATCAGCCCGACAGAAGTGTTTAAAATCCACTGCGCAAGGGGTGGTAAAAGCCAGTACCTGCTGTTACAGAGGACAGACGGCTTCGCACACACTCCCATGGTGCCAGAGGTGGGGACAAGTCCCCAAATCCAGCGTCTGGTCCAGAGACCCATTTTAGTAACCAAATTAAATATCAGCAGGGAGGAATTTGCCCCTGTGCTCCAGGGTCGATGCTGAGAGCCCCATCCCGGCAGGATGCAAAGTCCCTCCCGCTGCTCCTCTGTGCCAGCTCGCCCAGGGCTGCAGAGCAGGGAAATGGCACCGGGGAGACTTTTCCAGGCGAGGCAGCACGAAGCGTGAACAACCCCCCCCCCAGTCTCCAGCGTCTGGCTGTTGTTTTACTGCCAGAACGACTATAGCGTCTTAAAGAAAAGGCATTGCACTTCCACCGCCCCCTGCGATTCTGCTTTCGACTCTTTTAGATTTACTTATACTTCTGTACGCTTAAATACAGAATTTTAAATTTTTGAACGGCAAGTAGGGAATCGCCAATTCCAGTCTGACCCGTTAATTTAATCTTTAAATGGAAAGTTAGGGGGTTGATCACATTAACGTTTTTATATCTTTCCTTTCCTAGAGACTGTTTTCTTTTTTTTTTTCTTTTAAATTTCTTCAATCCTCTCAGCTTTTGGACAACATACTTTGATTGCTGAAAATCTAAAAGAAAGGTTAAAACTTTTTTTTTTTTTTTTGAAAGAGGATGCTCAGCTCACACAGATAACAGCAGTCACTTTTCCTAAAACCTGAAGATGCCAAAGGCCATTTTAAAAACTCTGCCTGAATTCCATTCCTTCTGATGCTGTTTCCACCATAAAAGATAAGGGAAGCTCTGACTGTCTGGGTAACGGCTCTGACAAGGGACAGCCCAGCTGTGCTGGCAGCAGGAGGACGCCCCGTCCTCAGCACAGCTGATGCGCTGCAAATCTTTTGGTTCAAACCCCACAAGCAACATTCGTGACATTTTGGACAAGAATTAATCAGAGATGGCTCAGTTATCACTGACTTTACCTTGGGGCAAGGGAAATGGGCTGGGTGACCTCTGAGGGTCACTCCCCATCTTATAGTTCAGAATTCTTCATGCCTCCAAGGCGGTGGAGGATTTTAGCTCTGGCCCCTGCAGCCCCTCTTGGCATCCTCTCCTCCTGGCTACCTGCTGCACAGGGCAGGGAAAAACAATCTCGTTCTGCTTGTGATAGTTCTCAGAAACACGCACAGTCTCACTGAGTCTGGAATGAAACATCCTCTCCAATTTGAAGATTCTTGCTCTCCGACATTTGCAGTAATATATCTTTTTTTTTTTTCCTTTTGTTTTTAAGGGGTTAGTTGCTGGCACTCTTTGTTTCCACTTTTTTTTTTCCTTTAAAGCAAAATAAATCCAAGGAAAGCAGGTTTTCTTTTTCTGTTGAGCAATCCCACAGTGAAGGGTGGGCTGAGGACAACCAAGACTGGAGGTTACCGAAGCCTTTCAGCACGTGTTGAGCAGATGTCTGTTCAGTGCTGAGGGTTTCCTCCCCGGACACTATTTGCTCTCCCCACTTTCACACTCTGCCACGAGACATCTTCCAGAACAGGTTTTCACAGTCCCTCAAGTGCCACCCTCCTTCTCCATGTCCTGAAAGGGGGAAAACACGGAGGATTTTTCTGGTGGGCTGCCCTTAGTAAGCCCCACTTGGAGTAGGATGGGAAGAGATCAGCCTTTCCTTGGTGTAAATCAGTGCAATTTGGTCAAATTCACGGGACCGCAGCAGTTTGGATAAGAAGAGAGTTCAAGCCTAGATTCCACTCTTGCACCCAGGGTCAGACTTTGGTCCTTCTTCATTACAGCACTAATTAGACAGGGTTGTTAAGGAAAGGTGATGGGGGGGGGAGAATTGGAAATTTGTCACTGATCTCATTCTTGTGAGGACACAGAGCAGGACAAAGATGGACAGAAATCCCCATTAGATGACTAATTTAGCTCCTTGAGCAGATTTTAGCCTTTGGCCCTGGAGCCAGAAGAAGTACTTATTGCTTCTGGGTTTGCCATGCTTGGCTGATTATTGGTTAATTGAAGCTTTTCACTGAAAGGCCTGGAAACGCCAGCTAACCTGGAGGAATGTGTCTTATGGCCTGGAGTCATCCTTGCCAGCTCTGCCTCCCTCCTGCTTCACCCAGCAGCTAAAATGAGCTGAAAACCAGCTGGGGGAAAGGCTCCAGGCCACAGCCAGGCAGAGGAGCAGGGAGCTGGGTGAGGGGGGGAGGAGGAGGAAGGGAGACTTCAAAGGCTGGTGTCAGTGGGATGCTCTGTCCCTTCTGCTCACTGTGCCTGGAACCATCCGGCTGGGCACAGCCAGAAAGCCCTACTCAATTAGCAGACTTTAATCAGAGCACTAAATGAGGCCACCGACTCCCCCAGCACAGGTCCAGAATCGCACACAGGCGAGCGATGGCCCCATTGGGGTCTGGTGGGACCAGCTGCCACGTTCACTCAGCCCCTAAAACCACCTTCCAAATCATGCAAAACCTCGTGTTTATCCTCCCTCTCCTTTCCCTGCAGGTCAATAATACACAGTTGCTATCCTGAAGTGTTTTGGGAGGCTTTGCTGAACCCTACAAGAAAAAAAAAACCAACAAACCCAAACCTCTTCCTCTCCTTTCTGTAGGAAATCTACAGAAATGGCTGGTTACAATTTACTGGAGTTCAGCTACAGACCCCTGTGCCTTCCCTTCCTTTGCCTCCTAAATCAGTCAGATGCTGAGAGTGATTCTTGCTGCAGTGGCAGAAACGCATTACACGTTGGGTGATGTCCAGAGTAAGAAGCATTTTCCTCCTTTACTGCACTAATCGAGAGGTTTATAGGCATACAAAAAAATATTCCATAGCTCTTAGGGCTTCCTACAGTGTTGCACACCTTGAAGCTCTACTTTCTGAAAACACTGAATCATGCCGTGACTCACTGCAAAATGGGGATTGGGGTGTGGAAGCACGGGAAGAGGACAGCTCTCCTTTCCCAGACTAGTTCACCCACGATCAAGTGGGGCTTTGCCTTGAGGGGATCCAGCAGAGCTTTTTTTTTTTTTTGTCTTGTCTTTTGTCTTGTCTGAGACATTCCAAACCCTTCACATCCAGCCCTAGATGTGCTCAGTCCCATGTGTCCCTCAAACGAGGCTCCTAAGCATCTGCACATGGGCCATTTCCTCTACACCCACGGCTAGTGAGTGCAAGCAGTGGCTTGCCTTTTTTTTTTAAACTCAAAAACTGACCAGCTATATTAATTGGTGATGTCAGCCTTGAGCAGTGTTACACGTTTAGAGGCAAGTTGAAAAAAGCCAACTTCTGTGAGAAAACAAACGCAGTGTGATAATTTTCACACCAGAACAAAAAGCAACAGGCTGCATCCAGTGCAGGGGGGGCAGCAGGTCGGGGGAGGGAGGGGATCCTCCCCCTCTACTCCTCTCTGGTGAAACCCCCCCTGCACTGCTGGGTCCAGCTCTGGGGCCTCCAACAGCAGAAGGACACGGACCTGCTCGAGCGGGGCCAGGGGAGGCCATGGAGATGCTGGGGGGGCTGGAGCACCCCCCTGTGAGGACAGGCTGGGAGAGTTGGGGGGTTCAGCTGGAGAAGAGAAGGCTCCGGGGAGACCTTAGAGCGGCCCCCCAGGGCTGAAAGGGGCTGCGGGAAAGGGAGAGGGACTCATCATCAGGGGGTGTGGGGGTAGGATGAGGGGGAACAGGTTTAGATGAGATCTAAGGCAGAAATTCCTCCCTGTGAGGGCGGTGAGGCCCTGGCACAGGTTTCCCAGAGAAGCTGTGGCTGCCCCCTCCCTGGCAGGGTTCAAGGCCAGGTTGGACGGGGCTTTGGGCAACCTGGGCTGGTGGAAGGTGGCCCTGCCCATGATCTTTAAGGTCCCTTCCACCCCAAACCATTCTATGAACCCTCTGAGCTTGCACACCCAATGCTCCTCAGTAGTCTTCACCTTTGTGAGCCTTGAACCTGGAATTCAGATCTTGGGATCACTATAAGTAATCACGAAGACCAGAAATAAGTCTTATTTTTATGGGGAAAGTCAAAAATGTTTCCATTATTGCTTACCTTCAGAGCAGAGACTTCCAATCATAACATTGCTTGTTGGGAGCTCGCAATCAATACCAAGTGCTGGAAATAAGGATGCTCCTCCCTCTTCTTCACTGTGGTTCAACGTGGATCCCTGCATCTAAACCTTTAGCAGGTACCTTGTAACAAAGTCGTCTTACAAGAAAAAAAGCTCTGCTCCACAGGCTCACGATGTAATTTTTTTAGCCTGATTAGCGTGGTTTGTTTTTTTTTTTTTCACCAGTGTAACTGGATTTCATCCCTACACAGCACTGCCCAGTTAGAAGTGGGTTGCAAAAATACCTACTTTTGCCAAGATTCTAAACACCATTTTTATAGGTAGAATATGCAATCCAGACCCTCAGCTGGTGGAATTTGGCATTGCTCCACCAGAGCCAGTGCAGGGACACTGATTTACACCAGGGCGGGAGCCAGCCCATGAATCTTTTTTTAGCCTATTTGGTTATCTCAGTCTTAATCATAGTGATTGGCTTGTTTTAACCCTGCTGTAGGAACAGAGCAGGTTTGGAGCATCGAGAGCAATTAATCTGCCTCTCCATAGAGCCCCATCACCATTTCAGGGACTCTGAGGATACTTTCAATTCCTGTTTGCAGAGGGACGATGCCACCAAAAACACCGGAGCTGGAAATCCCATCCTTGTTCTTCTGCTTCTTTCCTGAACTTGCTGCTCTCCCTCCTCTGCAGGCAATAAGGAAAAGGATGAAGATGGGTAAAAACGTGCTTTCCTTTTTACGCAGAGACTCCACAGTATTTCAGGAAATAATGATCTCAGTAAAATCCAGACCTCACTGAATTGATGGACAGCCTCAGAAACAGGCAGGGAGGTGCCAGAGTCAGAATCCTAGAGAGAATAAGGCCTTCAATTACCACAGTGATATAATTAATTAATTTATGACTGTAGCCAGACAGCAGCGACAGCAATATTAACTGACTTCACTGCAATCTACGCTGCTGACTAATGCTCATATCAACACCTACAGCAACCAACCAGCCACCAGGCCCTTTGCTGGCTGAGATTTAGCTTGATTTCTCTAGAGAGAACCTTTCCAGATCATTTGAACTAATTGAGGTAATGGAGAAATTGTTCTCATGCCAAAACACTTTTTTTTTTTCCCTCCCCCTCTTCTTTTGGTAAGATGATAATATTTAGAAAGCTTCTGGCTACTACTTAAAGGAGCAGGGCAGTGTCTTTAGGAGCAGCTCATAACCTTGGCACTACACCTCCCCGGGGTGCCGGGAGCCAAACTGCACCCCATCTTCTGCTAAAGCAACTGGGAACACCCCTTCTGGGGGAGCATGTTGCACGCTAATTGCAGCGATTATCAGCAACCAGCATTTACAGCCTCTCCGGACACGGAGGCCGAGGGCAGCAGCAATGTGGTTTCGATCAGGGCTGCTGGAGGGGGAAGGGGGGGTTCTTCTGCCCTTCGCCCCTCGAGACAGGGGCTCACCCCTCCCCACCAGTGCTCGCACCGCCTGGGCTGAGGGATGTTCTTCAGGTGCATCTTTAGGCACCTCAACACCTTGTCCTTAATCAGTGCCTCAGTTTACCAGGCTGGTTCTCCTTAGACTCAGCTGGTTACCGCAACTCAGCAGCTGTTTGCTGGGGTACCACTAACGTGGCACATTTAACCAGGTCAGTCTGAAGCTCCCTGAGGTTCCCACATTACCCCAGGCTTCATCACCAGTTCCGTAACTCCCAACACATCAAGAATAGGCTGTTGTGGGACGGTTACGCTGAATGGAATCTTAAAGATCCATCTGCATCTACAACTGCTGCTGCACAAAAACTACCCAGGTAGGTCCTACCCAAATTTGGGATCTCAGCAGGACAAGAACTTTTGGAAAACATGTTGCCTCTTGCAAGTTAGGTAATACAGGAATCATTGCCAGGCAATCTGGATTGATCAAGGTTAACAGATTGCTCCCAGCAGCAACCTCAGCCCGTGGAGAAACGCTCCATAAGCGAGCTCCCTGCGTGTCCCAGCCAGAGAGCTCGGATGCTTGGGGAGAGAGGAGGGAAATCTAGAAAAAAACCCAAAAAACAACAAACCAGCGAGCAGAGAGTGCTGGGACAGCAAGCTTCCCATCGGAGCAGATCCCCCAGTCCAGACAGGCAGCAGCAGGAAGAGCTGCCTAGAAAATACAGCTGGGAGTTCAAAGGAGGGAAATCTTTTCACGCTGTCTATAAGGGAATTCAGCCTGAAGTCTCCAGGAGAAATGCTGGGATGGAAGGCAAAGCCACTGGTGGGGGATGTACCCCACTCTGCCCCAGGCAGCACCGTCCTTCCCGACCTCTGCCTTCAACTGTGTGGGCTTGTGGAGTTAGAGGACGGAAATCCAGCACTGGGTGGGCCAGTCCAGGTTTTAATTTTTTTTTTTTTTTTTCCTGTAGCACAGGTATCAAATACTCATTTTCATGTTTCATAGCTTTTTCTTAAAGCACATTTTTGATTTGTGTCAAAAGACACAGCAACCCCCCCAGATGAAGCTGCTGCCTCTGAGTGTACATGCGTGGATGGTTGAGAGGGAGATTAAGCCTAATCTCTGCTGAGCCAGCTTCCCCCAGTCCATCTCCTGTAACCTGCCTGCTCACTGGGTACCTTATTAAAAATTGCACTGACTGTAATGGACAACATTTCAAGGGGTGAGGAAAGAAAGAAAAAAAATAAAAATCAGCCAAATGCCATCAGTCCCGCTCTTTTGCTCCAAGTGAATGTTAATTCCACAGGAGTGCCACAACTAGCATTAATCATACCAGAGTGTCTAGAGGCCTCTAGTGTCCAGAAACTACAAGAACCAGGCCAGCAGCTCCGCACAGGCAGAGACGCTCCTGTTCTAGAGCCACGCTGAAAGAACCAGGACTAGCAGGATGGGGCAGGGGGGGGCTGAGAGAGGCAGCACTGTCAGCAGGAGCCTGGCTGAACCTCATTGCTTTGCTACAATAGATAGGTTACCTAGGGAAAAAAAAAAAAAAAAAAACAAATCATTCGATACCCAGAAAGCTCTAACACACGGATGCCAACCGAGCCGGCTGTGCTCCATTCCTGCGTGGGTGATCTGTGCAGCTCACCGGATCATGCAAGTACTTGCAATCAGAACAGCATGTGCAGGGACAGTATATGCAAAAACCACCGAACCAGCACATGCTTGCTGTTACCCACTAACATAAAAGGCAAGAGAAATCCTTGCTTTGGTCGTATAGGTGTCCCCAGACACTTGGATTTCCCCAGCTGGAGGCCTTTGACACCAAGAAGAATGGAGAGAAGGCGGCAGAACCATCCCCAGACAAGTGCTTCCACCTGGGGAATGGGGAGGAATTGGGAAATGAGGGGGTTTTGTTCCCCATGCCAATACCCTGGCTGTCAAAAACATCCGTTACAGGAGACAGGGGCAGCAGAGGTGCCCTCTCCTCCCACCTGCCCATCCCAACAAATTGTGCTCCCCCTTCTCCGCTGGTCCCACATGGAAATGCAAATAATCAGAGGCCACTTTCTAAGGAGCAGAAAAGGCTCCTGCTTTGCCAGTAAGTCAGAATAATGTGAATTTAAAAGAGACTGTGGGGGAGGGGGAATCTAACAACTTATTGTTTTCCAGAACCGCTTCAATTAGCAAACATCCCATAAGAGGGGAGAGAGAAAAGAAATTTCATGCACTGACACAGCCCCAGTCAGCAGCAAACACTCCCAGCTCCCGCAAGGAAAAAAACAAAAAAACAAAAAAACAAACCACCCCAAACCTTCATCTCCCCTCGATCACTCTTGGCATTACATCACGCCAAGTGCATCCTGGGCAATATTGTTATGCTAATAAAGCTGCCCATGAGACTGGATTCTCCTGCACCGGGAGAGACATTCCCACCAGGTCCTGGCACTCCAGCTTATTCAAACCAGGCTGAATTGCCTCCAGAGAATAAAAGCTGCAGGCTTAATTAACTATCCCTCCCAGTTCCCAATCCCAGCTCGATTGTTGTGCTGGCTGGTCTGGTTGCCAAAGAGCCTGTGCCAGGGCGCCCGATACCGGGGCTGGCCTCGGGACCGGGGCTGCTGGACCACAGCGGAGCTGAGGCTCTTCTTGTTTTATTTATTGCCATTGTGGTGCTGCGGGTGTTGCTTTTCCGTGCCAGTGGCTTGCAATGCTCAAATCAGTCATGGAAAAACTCAGGACCCTTGTTGCCAGTTTTATTCCCCCTTCCTTGTTTTCACTATTAGGTGCCTGTCTTTTCCGGTTTGGATCTCTTTTAAGAGCTTTTATGGGTCTGGACAAAAAAGAGCCAGCTTTTACATCCAACAGCATCTTTAATAGATTTTACTAGCTGCCTGTGCTACTGATTTTGGAAAAAAAGAGCTGCATGCTTTAAGGCAGAAAAGCAGAGAAGTACCATCTGGCCTTCCCTGACCCTCTCCCCAGCCCTCCTAGAAAGGAAAAGCAAGCAGGAGCCTGGCAGGCGATGCAGACAAGCGACCGAGCAGCACAGCCAGGGCAGCCCTGAGGTTTGGGAGGGAGGAATCCACCCGCTTTCAAGACAGCAAACTGAGCATGGGGAGAGGCAGCCCGCGCTGGGACCCTCTGGGCAAAGACCCCTCCAGCAGCTCAGGGAAGCAGTTAGAGTTCTGCAGGGTCCTCCTGGGGAGGGGATGGAGCCGAGGCTTGGGCACATCTCCCCGGGAAGGGTGGGAATAGAGGGGGAGCAGCTGCTGAGATTTGGGGCTTTTTCTGCTGTCAAGGCAGGTGAGGGCTCAGCACTAGGGAGCAAGGCAAAGCATAAATGGAAAGACTGCTTCCACCTCAAGCAGCTAGTCTAAGGAAGCACGACAGGGCAGATTTTTGACATTATTACAACAGCAACTCCACCTCCGTGGGCTGAGCGTGTCCCCAAGCAGTCCCCGCTTTTTCCCAGGGGCAGACTCCACCCTGGGAGCAGAGGGAAAGTTCTCAGCCACAGCCTGTCCGTGCTGGACTCAAGGGACTCTTGCATTTGGCATAACGCACAAGAAACCGAGCTGCTTGCAGCGAGGACTTGGCTCACGCTGAGCCCAGCCTTGCTGCTGAGCTGTGTGATGCCCACAGCAGCTCCCGTCCCAGAGCCGCCTGCAAACCCACATGCAGACATACCCCCAACTCGGGGGGTGCAAGGGAGGAAGGAGAACAGCAGGGATAGTGGCTTTGGGGGAGTTCACAGCAGGGCGAGGGTCCTGGGATTGGAAGATGCCACATCCTGGGGGGATGAACCTCTCACATCTGCACAGCTGGGGCCCTGCCCCTCCAGTTAGTCAGCAATTAATGCTGGGGAGGGCACTTAATGGTGCTGTATATTAGCTTATCTCAGATGGCAGATCAAGGAGGAGACCACTTTAACCACGAAGCTGGTTTATCTCTTAGGGTGAAGTGGAGTATTTCTTCCTCTGTCCCCTGCCCCTGTGATTTATACTGACCTGACATTTGCATTTACACCAGTAAACCAGGTTCTGACAAGAATCTCATTAACTGCTGCAATAAATCAGTTCCTCTGACAAGTATCTTTTTCCTGCCTTGGGAAATGATAGATGTACACCTATCCTGGGACTTATGCACATGCATGTGCACACGCTAACACACACTTTTAAAAAACAAAACAAAAAACCTTGGCCCAACATCCCAAGGCTTTCCAGGGATGAAATACTAGTCGTGCTCAACAGCAGGAGAAAAAAAAAAATGCAATTTAAGAGTTGTAGAGAAGGGATAAGAGAAGCACTCGATATGAAATGAGATGGGTCACCTGCCAGAGAGGTCCAGGGGCCTCTTCCAGACCACAGAAGCTCCCGAGGCAGTGGGCTATCACACCCACCACACTCAAATTGTGTGGAAGCTGGGACAGGGCAGGAGCCAGATGGTATATGGATATGTGTATTTATTAAAAAAAAAAAAAAAAAAAGCTAGAACTAAAGCTTTTGGAGATTACATTCAGAAAGTACACAGATGTTAAAATGAGAAAGAAAAGCCAGTTAAAGTTGGTTAAAGTACAAAATTAAAAGAAAATAAACAGTTTAGAAGCAGCAGCTACAGCCATCACAGGAGAATAACTCCATCTTCAAATCCTTGCCGATGCTATTTCAAAGACAAAGTGTGAAAGAGCCTGATTAAGGGGAAATTATTATTAAGGGTAAAAGAACAGAAATACACAAAAAAGCCCCAAACCCTCCTCACCACTTACCAGCTGTAGCCTAAAACTAAGGACTTGTTCTAGTTCAAGTAGCTCTATGGCAGGTTCTTGAAGCAGGCTGGATGTGCCCAGAGCTCCCACAGGAGCCCAGCAAATCCACATTTCTCTCTAAAAAATCTCTGCAAACCCACAGCTGCTACACGTGGCTTTATTTATACAAACGAGCATTTCCTGCAAGGCACTGGCTCACCTGCGTTTAGGTATCCAGTAAATAACTAGCACCTTCATCGCCTTGAGGAGGTACTTCTACAACATTAACTTCACTGGTGAAATCAAGCAGCTCAGCTGGAACGAGCATTTCCAAGGGCTCCTGGCCCTGGTAGCGAAGGCTCTAATCCCACTCTCAATTATAAATTGCTACAGATCGAGCCTTTGCCCGATATAAACATTTGGCTCATGGTTTCCCTTTATAAAAGCTGTTGGATGGTGAAAGACAAGAATGGGTATTAATTCTGTCTATATATCGAGCCGTAAAGTCTGGGAGGGTGTAGGCTCTCCCTCTAGGAGATTACCAAAGACAGTGGGGACAAGAAACCTCCCTGTGGAACCCAAGACATGGATGGATCATGTCCCATATCTTTTCACTTGCCAATCACATGCCTCCTGACTAAATGAAAAGGTCATTTCCCCATTTTGCCATAACAATGTGGTCTAAAAATAAACTCTCGCCTTAAAAAATATCTCCGCTGGCCTTAAAGAGAGAGAGGGGGAAAAAAAGAGGAAAAAAAAATGAGAGAGGGAGAGGAGAAGAAAAAAAAAAAAGTCGTAAGTTGTGCTGTTCTTCTTGCCAACATCCACAATCCCTCTTCCAAATAACCTCTCATTTACATTCATGTTTATTTAGTTTTCATGGCTGTCTGGAAGTCAGAAGTTTTTTTCCCCCCTTCTTGTCTAAGACAAAGATGCAGAGAGGTAGAGAAATGTAACCTCCATTAGTCAAACACATCACCACGACCAACCACCATGGTCGGTTCTCTGACTGACCAAACAACCACCTCGCATGTGCTGAGGGCTCATGTACAGGGAAGGTGTTTGAAAAATGAGTCGATAAAAAAACAAACAAACAAACAAACCAAACAAAACAAAGGAAGAGGGATATGCATGAGAAACAGCCCTTCCAGCTCCCTCCTAACATCCGTAGCAATGTTTCTGAGCTTTTCTAACCTGGCCTTGCTTTGTGGAAGGTGATATTTCCCCTGAAAAGCTCTGCATTGGTTTCATTAGATTTCCTTGAATACATTATTTTATTTGCCTTTATTAACTACATTGCAATTGTGCTAAATATCTCAGGGAGTCATTGGAGCTGGATTATACATTAACACAGGCTCTGGAAGTGTTCTAAAGGCACATGCAGAACTCATGCTTCTCAACAGAAAAGCTTCACGTAGTGTTTAGAAGGACAAACTGCATTCTTTGAGGATCCAGAAAGGCTAAAACACAGAATACCATTTACTTTTGAGACCAGCAAAATCAGCACCGGAGTGGGAAATGGAGTGGATGTAATTAAATATTGAATAGCTTATTGATGTTCTTTCCTGGTATTTAAATCACACCCCATGTGGCTCTCATTACCCAAACACGCTTAACTTTGATCACGCGAGGACTCTGAAGTGGAAGTTGTCCACGTGTAGGCAAAGCTTCAGTGCCACGTTCATGGGATCAGGTCATGTCTAACTTGCTGCACCCTATTTTCTTTTTCTGGAAGAAGGTGCTGATTTATGTGGTCTAAGAGATGATCTCCCAAAGCCTTTTATTAATCTTTCCAGGGAAGGTGCAAAAAAATCTTCAGAAGCGCATGGGTGACAGGGGCTGGACGTGGTCGTAGCCGGTAGGTGACACCTGTAGGACAGCTCACGGATGGGAGCGGGTCAGTGTGCTCTGCAAAGCCTTAGTGGTCCTTCCGAGAGCACCTCCTGTGCTGAGCTGCTGGGCAGGAAGAGTGGAGCAATGTGTTTCTATCCATACCAGTTATTTTTAAGCTTTCGTAATTCTTCTTTCGGACCACACGATGGACCGAAACCGCGAAGCACAGTCAGAACCTGTCGTTGTAATCCTGGGGCATCAAATCTGGGCCTTGATTTATCCTTTAACACTGGCCCAGGCGTAAAGAGGGCAGACTTGACTGTTTTGGGATGCCAAACACACAGGCAGTTTCTGGACTTTTTAGGAAACTCCTTCCTTCGATGTCTTTAAGCTCCATCTGGCTGTGTCAGCTTGGGCAGTCGAGAAGTATTTTGGTTATCACTACCTACCTCTTTAAGGATTTTCTATGTAAGAGTTTATTTTTCTTTGGATAGCTGAAACGGTATAATTTCCCTGATGTGGGTGAAGCTCTACTAATATAAAAACACTTATATTCGTATGGCTTATTCCTGCATGAGAAAAGGGAATGAGCTTAGATGGTATAAGGCACCCTTATGCTGTCCGCACTACAGGATATGCTGCTCTAACCGTATGGGTAAAATATCACAGCTTTAGCCAACATAATTACACCAGAACAAAAGATACTGTGTGTAGACCAGAGCTACATGTGCCACTTCCTAATACTTTCATATGCCACTTTTGGCCACTGTTGTACCCAAATTAAAACGCTTCGTTCAGTCGGGTCCTTGTCAGATCCCAAGCAGCGGGGGAAAAAACTGGCCAGTTTTTGTGGGTGAACTGATATTTCTGACACGGAAAGGCAGAGGCAGGGCAGTTGGCCCAAGGCAGTCCCTTCGTTGGAGGAAAGCGTCTTCCTCTCATTTTGCTGGCTGATGAATTTTTGAACTAGGACTCTGCTCAAGAGAGAGATTGAGAGTAGAAAGGGAGAGGTGGCACAGGACAAGAAAGCCAACCCATCTGAAAATGTGGATAATTTTTTGTTCTTTCTGGGGCTAGTTCTTCTTTGCCTGACATGTTGCATGTCAACCACCATGTCAGCCATCACGGAAAAGAGAGTTTTTCTTTGAATAAACATCCGAGAGCCACTGCAAGGGGGAAAAGGCCATGAGAGATGGGAAGAGGAAGAAGACCTGCCTGCTCTGCTCCTCCATGGGTGGCAAACTCAGAATGGCTGGCACCGCTGAAGGGCTTTGTCTTTCCAGGAGAGGACAGAGGTCAATTTAGCATAAATCTCTGCAAACTCGGGAATGAAGTGGCTCCATCAGACTCACCATGTGCTTTTGGACGGTGCAGAATTTCTTGGGATGTCTCTCCCTGTGTCTTAGTTCAATCTCTTCAAAATGGAGACAGTAGTTAAGTGAATTGCTTGGATTTTGGCCAAACAGGCCAAAATACACTGAACCCATCTAATCACGGAAGTTAAGTAGCCTTAGGCCCCTACAGTGATTGGATGAAAGGCCAGGCCAAGCCAAGGGGTCATGGTGGAACATTAAACCAAATAAATCAAACCAGCTGGGAGACTCCATTTGCTCTCAGTGTTACTTCTGAGCTGACGGATAGGGAGAAAAAAGAAAGTTCATTCGCTTGCTCGCTGGAAATGACAGCTGCTCAGCCATCTGAGGGGGAGAGGGAGCAGGAACATCAACTGCTACTATCAATCAGTCGGTCCCAGGGTGGGAAGAAGGCTGGAAAAAAACGTATCGTGCCCTAAGAGATGGAAAAAGAGGAACTTAGGGAATGGTGGTGTGTTGTGTCCGTACCGCAGTGGTTGGGGACTGACAAGGCTTTCCTCAGCCTCTCCTGTAGCACCAAGCCTAACGTGATGCCACAAGCGCTGAGTGTTTGAGAGCTGTCAGCCCGGCTGTAATGGGAGGGCCTGAAGGACACTCTCTGAAGACAGCCTCTGGAAGTGTGTAAAGCGCTCAGGGAAGTGTCAGGGAAGAGAAAGGCCTAGCTGGGTATCCATCAGAGCGAAATAAAAGCACCTGAGTGTCTGAGGGCAAGGGCAGAGCAGAAACAATTGCTAAACTGGCTTTTCCTCCCCAGGGTACTGTTCAGTCAATCTCTTGTATTAACAGAGAAGCTGGTTCTGGTAACATGCTCCCGCTGTAGGATGCTCTTAATCCCACAGAGACTTCCATACCATGTGTATGGAGGCGGCCTTGAATACAACGCTGAGTAAAACCCCATCCAGTAAGGACTCACAGAGGGCAGTTGAATAGAATTGAGTTATAATTTCAGTAGGATGGGATATGGAATATTATCTGTTTATGAATACCAAAAAAAAAAAAAAGCGAAACCCTAGAAAAACAAGACCACTGGAAGCGGTTCTGAAGAACCAGACAATGCTTTTGTTGGGAGGGTCGGGTACTGTTTGCATCGTAAAAAATAATCCTGGAAGGACTGCAGTGGAACTGAACCATGCGAGCTGGTAGAGCAGGAACAGCAGGAAATGTTGAGATAGTTCCTTTTCCCAGTCCCAGTTTGTCTGGTTATTTGTCTAAGAGCTGCTGAAATTATTCTTTGAAGATGTGCCTTAGGAGCAGCTTATTATTGTACAGTCTGAGTGAGACAAAGCCATCAAAACCACAGCGCAGAGAAGAGCCCTGTCTTACACGGGCAAAGACATCAGTGCCTCTGCAAGACCCTCAGCGTAAAGTGCCTTGTTGCATTTCTCCTTTAACTCCTCTATATGATGCCGATAGTAACTCGATGTGGAAAGACACCTGTGGCTGAGCAAGCCAGGGCACTTCATGCTGACAGAATCATTCAGATTTGGTATTTTTTTCACCATGACAGAGCCGTGGCTACGTTACTCGACTAGCTAGACCTGAGGGCTGACCTAGTTTGGAAGCTCTTGATGAATACAACCACCCGTGTTTCTTTTGTCACGGTCTTTTTGCTTTCTATTGAAGCTCTTCCCCTGTAAGTCCAGCCTTCCTGTATATTATTCACCTCCACTGTGTATTTTTGATACTTCTTTGCACGATGCCCTTCAAATTTGAAATGGTCCCTTTGATTTCCGTTGCCTCTGCCTCCCTGCCTCTTGCACCTCTAACACCTTTCTCCCGTTCTGCCTCTTCTAAGCTGGGCAAAATAAAGGGTGGCACGTGTTTGCCTCTCTGCGGGAGTGTCACCGAGCCTGCACGGGGACAGCAGCAGCCTCTCACTTGAGCTTTCAGATGTGATGGCATGTAGACCCACTGGGGATACGCTCACCCTGCAAGCACGCATCAAACCCCGAACGTGCACCTCTCGGCTGTCGTCGTCCCCTGGTAGTACTTCTTGCAATCTCTCCTCAGTTTTGCGGAGTGTGTTTTTGGGGTTATACTATCACGATACGCATAAAAGAGAATCGCCATCACCGTCAGGTTGTTGCACGCACTGCACGAAGCACGTCCAGCAGTGTATGAAGGAGGGGAAAAAAAAAATAAAATAAAATTTCTGTGTTAGCACACACTTCAAAAATTATGTCAGGCCCACCAAGAAAAAGTAAGTCTAGTCCATGTGGAGGCATAGATAGAGAAAAGTAACCCAGGCTGAGAATTTGGTAAGATATTCATGCGTCAGATTTACAAATTGTTTTGGTTTCTATGTCACGTACCTAATTGTTCGATCACACATAGGAGCAGAGAAAAATACGAACGCAGCATTTGCCTTGCCTACTACTGTGAGGATCTCGAGTGCAGAGTAATTAGACTTGGACTCCCCAAGTGTGGAATTAACAGTATGTTTGGGTTAAACTCTTAAGACAAATCATAGCCGGGACTTGTCTCAGCTTCCCTCTGCCCCCACAGTGTAACCAGGCTCTGCGTCTGAGAATATTTTGGTCTCCAGTTCTGTTATTCTATCACTTCTTATTATTAGAAGTTTTTCTCATATCCCGATTGGTAGAAAATGTCATCATCGATTGCCAAGAATAACCTAATATTGTTTAAAAACATTATTGCTGGGGCTGACCCAGGGCATGTCGTGCTGTGAGCGGAGTAGACTTGGAATCACAAACTCCTTTCAGCTTATGGAAGCAACAAGGGCCGATGTGTTTCATGTGCTTTCTGAGGGCAAGCTGGAGAAGGAGGTTACACCCGCTTCACACTGGCACTTCCTGCCAGTCAGCAAAGCAGCAGTGTCCTGCGATGGCAGATGTTCTTCTTCCCCTAGGTGAGGACAGAAAGGCGAAACAGAAAGTACAAACCGGAGGGCGACGGAGCTATTCACACTCCTGCTTCGCCTCATGCGTCATTGTCTCCATCACAGGCGGCTCTTGCGGAGGGCTGGCAAACTCCTTTTCAAAGAAAATAAAAGCATCTCACAACATTTGCGTAAAACTTGAACCACATCTTTAGGGATTTCGAGAAGGACTGGATCGCATTAGAAAAAGTTTTGCCGTTATATTTCCCCCTCATCTCCAGTTACTTCCTGCCTCTTGCGTAGCTCTGGACCAGCCTCGTGCTTTCTAGGATAGGAAACATCGGAAGGGTTAGTGCTGCTCAACAAGGCTTGCACCAGCTGTTTCTGATGGGGCCACCCGATGCTAGGTGTTAATCCCCAAGAATTCAACCCCTTCCTGGTGGTTTTTCATGGTGACCAAGGATGACACAGGACAGGATGAAAGTGCTGTAATTATTGTGTTTTACATGCCTGACTGGTGGCACAGAGAGATGCAGTGGTTTGCCCAAATCCACAGTAAAACAGTGGCAGAGCCAGAAGCCTGAAGAATGAGCCTTGTATTTGATCCAAAATACCCTCCTACTGCCAATTCAAGAGGGTAGCAAGACGTTTAAACCACTTGGAGGGGAAGGGGGGATGCAATCACGTCCATGCTCGGGCTAAAGGTGAAGTTGCTGTCTCTGAACTCCTGCTAGTTGACCCTCCAGAGGGGCTGGTCTCTCTCCACAGGCTACTGAGTGAGCCCAACATAATACTGCTCTTAGCTCTTAGTTTACATAAGAGCAGCCCTCTCCACCCTTCCCTTGCCCCATTATAGCTATTGAAAACCTTATGTGTAAACAAACTACCACAAGACAATTTATTTCACCATTTCCAGTAATCTCTTTTTTTTTTTTTTTTTTTTTTTTTTTTTTTTTTTTGCCTTCTTCATATCTGTGGTCCAGCTATAAAGGATCCAACACGCATTTGGAAAGTTGAATATTCTGTGATTCATCCATGCCGATTTTACGGCAGATTAATGTGCTGTTATAGTGAGAAGCCATAAATAATTAGGTGCTTGTTGATTTATTTGTTGCCGTTAATATCTGTTCACAATTCAGGCTCTCTTTTTTAATTTTTTTTTTATTTTGGTGTCTGTGAATTGTTCATAACTGACTCTGGTTTTGTTACAACAGTCATTTTTTTTTAATAGATGTTTGACTGACAAACTGGAAGAAACATCTCCAGATTGCCCGTGATCTGTACAATTTGATCATTTGCTGCTTCCTATTGTCAGTGTCTGGTGACCACCTGATTCACAGGGCGCTATTTCTGTTCTGGTCTGCATGGTTAATACTTTTTGGAACAAAATTTTGTTATTATTTTTTTTCGTATGTCTTTGAAATGTGTTTATGACCCTCACACACACAAAAAAAAAAACCCCAAAACCCAACACCCCAAACCAACAACCCAACAAAACAAAGAAAGGCAAAAATTCTTAGTGCAATAAAGAAATAATGGCTATGAGAGGAAAGAAAAGGAAAAATAAGACAATGTGGTTACTCAGGGTGTTGCCACTTCACCTCGACTTTGCCATTTCACCCTTAATCTAATTTAGTTTGCCTTTTAGGCTCAGCCTTTTCCATTAATCCGTTTGTAGTTAACCCCTTGCACAGCGAACCTCCCCGCTCTGCTGGCTGCAGAACCGTCCTCACTGCACAAATGGCGAACGTCAGCGGTGAGTCACAGAGGTGGATTTCTCCACAGCTGAGCAATGGGCATGATAGAAATCTGATTCTTGCGTTTGAATAATCCTACAGTTTGGGGTCTGAGAATATTCTCATGATTAAAACACTTGCAACAGGCGATCGTGGTGTTAGTCAGCATATTCATTGTTCTCTTCGTTAGTTTGGTTGTGTACATTATGTTGCAAGCAAGCAAATTCACACCTGGTTTGTCATCTGAGTGTAGCAATTTGTAAAATTCTTATAAAGTTTTATTTAACATATGTCAGGATACAAAATATTTTGGAGCCAGTGATTTTGCATCACTTAAGAAAAGATGGCCGACGAAGACAGCAATTAACTCCTACAAATAAATTACAGGATAGCAATAGCTACAGCAAATCATTCGTCATCTGAGATGATGCTGAGACAGGAAAGAGCAGAAAAAGAGAGTCAGGCCAAGGCTGGGAATTACAAAACATATGGTCAGAGTAAGAGCTGTTTGGGGTAACAGGATAATATCCCCCGGGGTACGCACAAGAATTCATCACTGCAGAGATCCAGCAAAAAGTGATTACGCAGAGCGTTACCGAGCTGCTCTGGAGAGCTCAGACGGGGCGGCCCACGGGACCTTTTCCTACTCGACTGTTTATGATTCCATTAGCTGACGTTGCCAATGCCAATCTGCAGTCATCTTGTTCGAGATCGTGCTGTTTGCAAACCGAACCATATATCAAAAAGGAACAAACCTGGATGCGTGTGTAGTATATAAACAGGAATTCCTTGAATTTGTCGCTTTCCTGCAGAAGCCTGAGATTTAGCGCTGTGGTAGGCCACTCACGCAGCTTCTCATCTTCTGGGACTCGCTGCCAAAGTTGCCACTGGAGAAGACATGTTTAACTGTCTGAAAGAGAGGATACAGCCACATCACTCTTCAAATTCCCCCTGCCAACTGTTCCATGGTCAAACGATGCTATGGAAAAAGAGTCCCTTGCCAGCCCTAGAGGGAAACTTTAATGCTTCTTGCCAGGTGGATGGAAAGAGAATCATGCAGCCAGCACGAACATTATACTTCTGATAGCGATAGAACAAATTCTCGTACTTACTAGGTTTTTTGCACTACCTGTTGATCAGAATTCCTTGCCCGAGGTCTGTCCCTTGACGTTGAAAATTCCAATTGGACACTTGTTGCCAAAACGATTGAGTCAAACAAACAAACAAAAATATTGTGTCGTGCTCTTTGTAGCAGCAGAAAGAAGATCAGTGGGGAAAGCTCCTGGCTAAGTCAAATGTAGTTAAGCGAAAAGACAAATTGTAAAGCAAACTGGAAGAAAACAGAAAGACCTGCAACTGTGTGGATGAAACTGCTTGGAAGAGAGTTACAGAGAGCAAAGGCTGAGGGGAGGTATCATTTTTTTCTTCAGGATCTGATCTCCACTGGAAGGGAACTAATCCTGAGTTACTCCATCAGCCTCAGCGTGTTTCAGCATGGTGTGACTGTGACCGGACTCAGCCATAAGCACTTGGTGGATTAAACAGAAGCTGGAATTGAAGACCAAAGGCCACTAGTTGCTTAGATGCTACTCTGATTACTGATGGATAATGTCTCTCAAAACTGTAGTCTCTGAAGACCAATTTTTAATGAGCTCAGTTGCAAGTTTGGATGATTCCAGGTTATTTCTTGCATGCAGTGGATCAGCCCTAGTAACAAGGCTAATATTCTATCATATTCTCAATTTAGACTGCTGTGTGACAAATGCTGGACCGTACGTATGCTTAATCTTTTCCAGTGTCTGGAAAAAGTTTGACTTTCCTTACGTTCAACACAGTAACCTTAGTGTATGTGGCTTGTTTTTCTCTAGTGATGGACTGAGTGAAACTAAAACTCCCCAGCTACGTGCTGTTCCTTTAGCGAAGGGCCTGGGGTCGATCATGTCCGTGTTCAGGGGGACACAAGTCCTTGCTCAGGATAACTGCAGAACAGAGATCTCTGGTTTTCAGGCATGCCTAAGCTGGGGAAGGAGGGGAGGGGTAGATCCCGGTGCTGTAGGTGAAATAATGCTGGTTTTGCTCACTGTTGTCAACGTTTTGTCTCTGCCTTTGCAAGGACTATAATTCCCATGATTTATACACAACGGCTGTCCCAGTTGGAATGATAATTAAACTAACTGGGCAGGCTACCCGAGCCGTACTCAAGCTGTACAAATGGCACCAGCTGATCCGTAGCTCTGTTTGGGCACCCTCGAGCTTCCCCAAGCTGCGCTGACCTTGTTCCCCTGAGCAGCCTGAGCAAGCAGATGTCTAACAACCACTGGCCTTGCACCAAACACGGATAATAGGAACTGGGCAGTTTTTATAAGAAAACTTTTCTGAAGCCATGGTAGTATCCTGGCAAGCCAAAAATGCAACACAAACTAATCCACAAACAGGCTCCTCGAATCAAAAGAAAACAGGGGCAGATAACAGCATGGGGCTACTTCCTTCAGTGCAAATTGATAATGAAACATTCAAAATAACGCCGCCGTCTCCCTTTAAGCTGATGGATTGCATTTGATTTCTGAAAATGCTGAGAGTAGCATTCTTTGAACAAATATACCGGTGAATATTATTTTCTGTCCCGGTGGGAACAAAGTACCCCATCTAAGTCTCAATCTGCGGCAGGGAAAGGAAATCACCAAGGCTTTCCCAAGCTCTGTTTTTATTTTGTATTTGAAAACAGAAGTTTCAACCCCCGTGCAATTATCTTGCCGAGGTTTAGTGATTTTCAAGCTCTGCTTAATCACTTTGTGCCTTCAGTATCGCACAGCAAGTATCAGGGATGGTTGTTCATCCTGCAGCTTCAAGGCTAAAGATTAATATAAACCTGGAATCCTAAATACTTGCATTGCCTAGATCCTAATCTACACTGCCATTCTCAGAAATCCCCCTCAGCGCAGTTTAAGAGATGTAAAGACACGGCTAAAAATGTTTGCAAGCATTTAACACTTCCCAAGCAACGAATGCCATTAAACTCAACACAACAACTGTGTAAAATTCAGGACAATCTCTGTGCTAAGGAAATTGAAGCCAATATTTAAACAGGTCAAAATAGTCATCAGACAGATTCTTGAGAAGATAAAAGGAGAAATAACTCCTATCAGCACTTTAATCCATTGCTTCCAGAGTGCTACTGTGCACTCTTGACCTGGGAAAGGAATGAATCCTGAAGGGGAATAGCAATCATTGCAGCGAAATTAGAGTTCACAACTGTAAGGTGCTAATTTTGCTTAATCTCATTCGACTCGCTTAGAAAGTAACAAAATATTAAAAATAACGCTTTTATTTCATAAAAAAAAATGAGAAAAGATTGGCAGCTCCAAAGCTGAGAGCCCCTGTGGCTCCATTACCAGCACAAGAAAAAGTGTGTGGATCAGATAAGGGGATTAATCCAATTTGGAAACTCCTGGGTGAGCTCAAGAAATGGCTGAATTTTCTCCACGCACCTCGTGGGTTTCCCATGTGTCTTAAAACTTGAAAATCAAGGTGAATTCTGAAGAGCGTGATGGTGCGTGAGAGTTTTGTCTTTTGCAGAATCTCGTTCATAGGCAAGACGCTGAAGGCAAAGATAAAACCAGCTTGTGTGATTCAGGAAACTTGTCTCCTGTGCTGCCCTAATAAAAACATCAGTCCTTAGAGTAATCCTTATCTCTTGCTTATTTAGACGGCGTGTTCTTTAGGGCTGAGAGGGGGTATTTCCATAATGTAGATTAGTGAAAGAACTTGGAACAAAACAAAGTCATCAGCAGCTGATGATTCTCCTAATTTTTTGCTGATTGCTGATGTTGAATGTTAGAAAAACAAGACTGTTTCCTCTTCCATTTTTCACTCGAAGCCTGAGGTTGCCCGCTGGCAGCCCACAGTTGGGGGCTTTGAGTGAAAGCTGTAGGCTGAGTGTTAATTTTCATGCTAGTCAGTCCCTCCCGTGCCAGAGGATAAACAGTCTGTTTGACCATCCCGTTCATCACCCAGCTGCAAGGAGGGGAACACGCACCTGCACGCAGCGGCCCCGGCCACTCTCCAGCTCTGCAGGCAAATGGCTTTTGGCTGCTGCTTCCTCAGACAAGAGCAATGCCTCGAGCTTTTCCAATTTTCACTCAGTCTCTATCCAGCTGCTCGTGTCTAGCCACAGATAAGCACTTAATAGGGAGAGGAAATGAACAGCGATGGAGCCGTCTTGGAATGAAGGCAGAAGACAGTTGCTTAACAAAGAGCTTTCTGAAACACACCGGCTTAAGGGATCTGCCCACCGCTATCTTCTCCGTTGCCCTAACTAGAAAGCGATCTGATTACAGGGTAGCCGTCTGGCTGGGTTCCCTCCAGCTGACCACAAAGCAGCTGGCAGAAGAAAATGGCTTTAAGCAAGTCTTGTTGTCAGGCCACAAACAAGATGTTTGTTACTCAGGATGTAAACCTCAAACCAAATGTATTAAAGAGCAACAACAATGCTCCTGCCACACTGCTGGGGCATTCCGCTCCGCTCACAGCGAGCGGCTGGGCACAGAAAGGCCAGGAAAGTGCTGGTTTCCAGCTCGGCAGCGGTGTCATGCACACTGAAGCAATTTAATAGCACTCTTAAGGATATTAAAACTACACTGAACATCAAACAATAACTCTTCAACTGCTAATTCATTTCCCTTTTGGTGTCCTACAACTCAAAAAGCTGTGGTGTGCGGACATCTTCATCCCTGATGCTTAACACACAGACACACACACTCCTCCCCTTCCCCAAATCATCCCCCCTTAAAGTTATTTCATCCTTACCAGCCAGATCTGCTTTATGCCTCTTTTACTCAAATAATATCTTTGATTTATAGGCACACAAAAATCATATAAAAGAAGTCTACCTGGGGAAGTTCTTGAAAGACTTTTTACAACTGCAGCACAAGCAACAATGATCATTTTTACTGCAGAGACAGATCTTAATAAAAATATCCAAATCTAGCTGTCAATACGTTCAGTAATTTTTATTCTCGTTTTAACATCCATACTACGGTAATACATCTTTATTTTAAAGCTGGTCTTTGTTAAGGGAAAGTTAGCTCTACAAGTTAGATCCAAAGGAAATGAAAAGCAAGCCCTTCTCTGGAAATCCACCCAGAAGGAGACAGTCCACTTTTGTTTAGCGGCGTTTATAACACAGCTGCAGCTACATCTCAGTTCAAACCAGTTTTCTGTGACATCTTAACAATTACTTGTATATCCTGACCAGGCTGTGGCAAGAGAAACAAGGTTGTCAGTGTGTGTGGTGCAAGGGCGTGCGTGCACGCGAAGGTCTCCAAAGCGCCGGCGACGGGAGCGGGCAGGACGTGTAGGCTCGGCCCTGTCCAAGCCATGCCTCAGTCCACTGCCAGCCTGATTCATTGCATACCATGAAGTGACCCACGGTGTACCTCTTGCTTGCATTGGCTTGGCTGAAGAAACCACAATGCCTGCCTTACCCAACACGCCTACAGGAGAGGCAAAAAAACCTCGGTAAATCCTTCTTCCCACATATATCCCCAGATCATCCCCCATCTGGACCTTTTTTAGGGGCCCCTGTATCAGGGCAGACTCCTCTAGAGCAAATGAACAATATTCTTTTAGAAAAAAAAAATATAGGAAAAACCTACATCAGGTCTGGAAATTTTACTGACATGACCACCAGAGACATGACCGGTTCCTTGGGTGGTTGGCTGAGTATCAGCTGGTTAATTCCAGTTCTGTAGTTCCCCCTTCCCTTGCTTCAAAGCTGTCCAAAGTCCAGGCTGTCAGAACAATCTTCCACTAAGGGGAGCTCAAAAGTTAGATGGCAGCATGGAGCAAAGCAAAGCATCTGTCTGGAGGCCCTTGCACACCTCACCCAGACGCATAATAAAAAGTTCTGAGGAACTAAAGAATGAAAGACCCAAACACACAAAAGATATGTTTTCTCCACTTCCTCTGAGTTACCTGTTACAGTTACCTGTCCTTCTCCAGCTGAAGGACAGGTAACAGGAGATTAACAATGCGTTACTGCAAGAATATCTCTGAGGAGATGGTTATTGAGGACATAGAGCCCCACAATTTGCACCTTTCTCATTGGTAAGAGCAGCGTGGAAGTCTAGCGGGAAAAGTGTGTCTGGCTTAACTTGGCAGTCCCAACTCTGACTGTGCCAGTCATCAGGCAGGACTGAGCTTTACTAATTGATTAAAAAAAACCCCCACAAAACAAACCCTGAACCAATTTAACTAATTAGTTTTCTCATCAGAGTCCTTTGATCCAAAATGCATTACTCTCTCAACTCTGAGACATCCTTACCAACATTTGTAAGGAGGAGAAACCTCCATCTGCCTTCCCTGGTTAGTTCTAGGGCATTCGACCTCTCAGACAAACTGCTGTGTTCGCATGTTTCGCCTCTTTGATCCCAAAGTCCATGGCTGCCCAAATATGCACTTCCATGCGGAGGAACGGCATTCCCCGTCCAAGTCAGCCCAGTGGGAAAACAAACAGTGAGGGAGCAAAACAAACCTATAGCATCAAAAAACATCAATCACCAAAGGTGTCAACTGCAGAGGCATTTGTACTCACACCATCAAAGCCAAGCAATTGTTTTTCATCCAGCTAAGCTGGAAGGGTTGTTTGTTTTACTCTATAATTTAAGCAAATGTAGTTGTGAGACAGGGCTACTATGACGTAGATTTATCTTTTAAACATCTTGAGAATCCCACAACTTTGCTGCTAAATATTTAGAGAAGATAAGAAAACAGGCACAGAATATACAACCGCTTCTGGTGAGGGAGGGAGGTGGAGTTGGTTAACATCCCCGTGTTGGAGAACAAGAAACTTGTAGGTGTACACGTAAGTTGAATAAAAAGGAGAGATGGGTCCCTTCAGCATTGTAACTGCACAGGGAGATGCTCAGAGTCCAGAGCAATAACTCTCCAGTAATGAAGTCGATTCAGAGATTAGAATCTGCTTATAAAGCGCTGCTGTCACGGGGAAAGCAGCTCAACTCGAGCACACTCCTCAGCGGTGGGCTGGGGCGCAGACGTGGCGGTGGGAACTCACTGCTCTGCTATTTCAAACCACGAGGCTGTTGGTTTTGCCATCCAGGTGGTCGGAAAAGCTCAGAGGATCCGTTCAGACGGGCGGATTGTGCAGCTGGCCCCGGGGGGACGCTACCCGAGCAGAGCAGCCACCACAGCTGGGGCTCAAGAGGGAGCTGTGGCTGTCCCACTGCTACCGGGCAGCTCAAGTGACCACTGTGAGACAGTAAGAAATCTTTAAGACATCCATTTAAAAATCAGTGCTGACCTCCTGATACCTGCCTCTTGAACGAGATGGCTTCTGCTCTGCAACAACTCTTTCTTCAGGGGCTCAGATCCGGAGGTTGCTTCCATTGCGGGTCATGCCAAGGCACTTAAAGACTTTATGTCTGGGATACTGTTGGCTTAAACGCTGCTGAGGGATTTGAAATCAACGGTCTTGGAGAATAAAATGGGGAGAAAGTAAGTTCTTTTACGCTGAGCAGCCGATAGGCCGCAGGCTGGAGGAGATGCTGAGAGATGGGCAAGTGCACAGTGCAGGGAGAAAGAAAAAAACCCCAAATCCTACTTCTATTTCCCTATCCTTATTGGGTTATTTCCCATCATCAGTGGGCCAGGTCCAATTTCTTAGATTTATTTATCATTCCTTGAGGTAAAAACTGAAAATGGGAGATTAAGGACATGCAGCTGTCTTCCGAAAGCAGCGGGGTGATTCGGAGACCTGCTGGAGGCCACATCCCATGTCTCAGGTCACCTTCTCAGCCACCAAGATCCATGTTGCTTTGGATAAGGGACAGGAAGGTTTCCTTTTCGCTAGGGTTACATTTGAGATTGAAGAAATAATTTCTTCAGGCAAGTCTGGTTCTTCATTTTAGAGAAATGTCCAAAATGCAGTAGTTTCCAGTAGTTGGCTTCAGTTCATACTTTCTTCCCATTGCTTCACAGTGGGAGACTGGAGTTAGCACTCTCCCAAACACTTTTGCTTTTGATCAACAGAATTTCCTCCTTTTGGAATTTTCTCACTTGTAAAATACTGTTTAAAGACTGTGAGAGCCTTGCAAGACCATTAGGGTGGAAGGAGCATCCCCAGTGCAAAATCCTGTCAGTTCTGTTATTGAGGATACGATTGCCAAAGCTGTTGCTACCTGACAACAGACAACTGATAGCAGACAACTCCTAGTGAGGATGAAAAGACCAACATATTCAGACCATCCTGCTCCACCCTGAGCTCCCGTGCCTGTGAGCACTTCGCTGTCCCACGAGGGCCTTGTGGAGCGAGGAGGGATGAGGAGCTCCCACCTGCTGACCTGTGAACAAGGGGATGTCCCCTGCTACCAGCCAATGCCCACGACAAAAACATTTCCAGATTACACTCAAGGGAGAGGCTACGAAGGAAGGGATATTGTTTGTTTCTCTTACATCTCCCTCCTGCACTAGAAATTTTAAATTGGTTTATATGAGTTGCAGGCTAAGCTAAACATTTTAACTTGTCAATCAACCTGTGTTTGTTGACCTAAGATTGGGAGATACGGGAGACAGTTATTAGGAAAAAAAAAAAATGAGCACAGTGGAAAAATCTTTTCTTGGGCTTTGTTTCAGCTATATCATCTTGGCATCAGCTCTGAGTCTTTTTTTCGTACTCAGTTAAATAATGCTGTAAAAATAAACACACACAATCAATTCATCTCCTTAAAGAGACACGTGCGTGTTTAATAACATTTAACTTGTTTACTGCAAGGAACTCACAACTCCTCACTTTATTTCACTGATTAAACCCTTCTTTGGAGCCAGGGAAAGTTAAGAAGGTTTGACATCTGCATTTTGCCGTGCCTTTAGCATACTCCAGAGTAAAACATTTTTTCTTTGGGGGAAGGGAGCAGGCAGCTACTGCTGGGGACCTCTTTGCAATTGCTTTGGTGGAGTTTTGTGTAAATCTCCCCTTCCATTTTGCTCCAGGAATAAGCAGATTAGAGCAAGCAAGTGGAACCTCAGTATTTGCATTCTTCTTTCCAGATCAGCTGCTGGCTTGAAGTCCACAGGATGTGTTGGTCCTCAGCATGAGTGGGAGTCAGACAAAGCAGACAGCTTCACACCAGTATCGAGCGGCGCCACAGATTCATCAGCCACCCGGTGCTTTTGCTGGCAACTCGACACATAGTTCTCCAAGTTGCTCACAAACCTCTGCAAGGGTTGACTAATCAAGCATGGGTGACCACACATGACGGTCCATGGCAAACGCAGAGGCCACATTAGAGAATGCAGAGAAGTTGCCCTCACCCCAATTATTCTGTCTCGCAGCATGATGGTTTCTTGTGGTCCAGCCTCATCTGACAGAAAAGAATGGGAATAAAGCTCAGGGAAAGTGGTGGTAACCACAACAGGCTGACTCCACTTGGGCTGAGGGTGCAGAAAGACTGTGGGTATTACCGTTTTTTTTGGGATTGCACAGAAACGCTGGGGAGTTGCTATTCCCTAAAACACAACATTGCTGGTCTGTAGTTTTTGAAGCAAAAAGATGGGACAGAACCCCCAAAGCAGTGTAAAATGGATCTATATCAGAGCAAAACATTCCCAACAGCCCTTTCCTCCTTAAAAATGAATTTAAGCTACCTTTTGCAGTTTACTTAAACCCCGGGCCACCAGCAGAGCTGGTGTAGACCAGAGTGGTTCTCTTGAAGTCAATAAGGTTTGTATCAGCTGAAGATTCCCTCCCTCGATCCTTGATTTCCAAATATTATTTCTTCTTCTGGCAGGCATTAAACTTGCATCATAGCTGGAAGAAAATTTACTTTAAGGTCTCAGACAGGCAATTCCCACAGGCCAGAGGTGTCATAAATGTGGTTGGATATTTAGCAAAGGGCCACCGCTGGCAGCAGGCTCAGAAACGCCTTTCATACTTGGACACATACTGTGCATAAGTAGAAGATGACTCTACAGTTCGTGGTAACCTACCTCCACTGCATTCCTTCCACGAGATTTAGCAGCAGGTCAGTTCTTAAAAATCTAATACTACTGGTAATGAGAGAGGGTCTGACCCACCTCTGCCATCAAAGCTCTGTCATAAGGTGCAAAATATTTCCAGCTGAGATCACTGCTGCTATTGTCAATGGTATCAGGGGGTGGAGGGTGAGGCTCGAGGTTTTGGTGTCAAGGAGAATGCCTGAAGGTCACCTCACAGGCAGTGGTCATATGTCAAAATAAAACACAGAGAAAGAAGGTGTGAGCAAGGCTGCTTCTTGCAAATGGGCATTTTTAGCTTCCAAGCTGACAACGAAGGCAGGGGGAAAGGGTGAGCGTTCAGTCGTTATCGCCGTCCACTGTTGGGAAGGGCAGGGCGTCAGCCTCTGCTACAGCACACGCAGGTTATGTTATGAGGATTTTAACTCCCGAATAATGGGCTGTGTGTTGCAGCACCAAGGTCTCCTCCTTGGGAGGTTTATATGAGCTAGTTAGGGTCATAAACATTTCGGGTCTTATTGAGCTCCAGGAACTGGCTGAGGCAGGAGGCAGACGCCTTTCCTGCACCACTTTGCTCATTTATAAGATGGGAAACAAGAGCACTTAGGGCAAACCTGTCCCACCGACTGTAAGGGGATAGGACACTCCTTTGTATTTGTTGCAGGCTGGACCAAGGAAAGGGGTGTTCTCAGTTTGCTTCTGTAGCACATGTGCATCCTGGGGTTGTATCTGGAGGGTAGAGACAACTCCGTGGCCACTGGACTTTGGCCAGAAATATGAAAGAGAACACCTCCTCCCTCCAGGAATTTGTCCTGCTAAGGTTTAAACACTGGAACACATTTGTTATAGAGGCTGCTGAGATCCTCCAGCTAACCGAGGAAGACACCTATTCCTTTAAACCTGCCCACGGTAGGGAACATATTCTTCCTATTACCCCAATACTGCAAGGTTGGTGCTCAGGTGTTTATGTGGATCTATAAAATCCCACATAGTTTGGCTTCTGAAATCCTAGGCATGTTCTGCAGACAACGTTGCATTCACAGAACTCCAGCTATGCCCTTAAACTTGTGTAATTAACTACGGGATGCACACACACACACATATACACACTTGTACTGTAGCTTAAACCTGTATTTTGCTGGCTTGATCTGCACCAAAAGAGCTCTGAGGGACAGCTGAAATAGAGATACAACGTGCTACCGGCCTCGCTGGTGTCTGTTGAAATTCTTGCTCTTATTCCTCCCCAATTACAGTTAATGTTACTGGGCTTAGACTTCAATGGAAGTGGAAACGAGTGAGCACAGCTGAATATACTGCTCTTGAAGAAATATTTATGCATGTGCCCAAAGGCTTAGGGACAAGCACATTTTAGATACTGTGAAGATAAAATAATGTAGGCCTTGAAAAAATACATTTACAAAGATTATGGGAAGTATGTGTTATTTCACGTGGAGCAGAACCCTTCAATCACCAGTGAGATAAGATTTTTTTTTTTAAAGAACAGTGTTCGAGAGCATTTCAGACATACATCTACCATGACTTAAATGTTCATCCCAAGGCGCTGAAATTTTGGTCCCGAGAGACAAGAGCTGGCAGATTTCATATCAGACAAATAATTTCTGTCTAATCTGAGCTGAATTAGACGCAGGTAAAAATGTGGCTGAAAATATCCAGCCCAGAAGACCTTGTGATGCACCACCAGGAACTGGGTTTTGTTCTTTCTTAATCAAAAGTGCCACAATTTGAGAAGATCAGATAAGCTGTTTGCTGCGCTTCAGGATGCTTCTTCCAAGACACGGGAGGGGAGAAAAGGCAAATCACAGTCCAGTCCCAGCAAGGAAAGGAGACCAAGGGAAAAGCATTTCAGTGGAACTACCTTAAGTTCGGATGAACTCCAACAAGCATCCCCCTTTCCGCTCAAATAGCCAAAGGACCAGAGGTGCTGTAATTACCCTGCAAACCCGTATGTCATTTGCTGGACCACAATATTTTTCTTGCTCACTGTGCTCTCTTTCTTAAAGACAAATTTGCTCTGTTGATGAAGACATGAATTATCCTGGTAGAGGCTTTCCAAAAAAACATTTTATTTTAAAATGGCTGGGGGAAAAACCTAAACGATGCCAATGCAATCTATTTATTTTGTTTTAGAGAGGTGGTGTCCCTCCTCTTTATGCCAGTGACATTTAACTGCAATATATATTAGGAGCCTGATGAAAGCCTCCATGTGTGAGGAGGAAGGTCACAAGGGAGATGAGTTTGCAGTCATTAGCCCTGGCCGCAATTGCGAATCTACCTCAGAGGTTAACACACCTTGTTACAGTGGGTTTTCAGAAGATGGACTGTAGGATTAAGTAACCCCTGGGTGGTCCTTCAGGGTCAGATGAAGGGATATTTCCACTAGCTATATGTCAGGAGGGCTGGTTTTAAAAGGGCTTCAGTTTCCACTGATTCCCCCCGCCCTTTCCCACCGGCAGCTGGGGTGCCTGGGACTCACACCCCCAGGACTCACAGCCCCCGGGACTCGCAGCCCCTGGGACTCGCAGCCCCCAGGACTCAGCACCACCCGGGACACCCCTCAAGGGGCTCACTGATGTCCAAACCCCTCCGTGCTCTGCAGCTCTGAGTGCAGCGAGGCCTGCGGTAGCCCTGGATCTACCAGAGTGAGTGGGAAGAGAGCAGATGAATGGGGAAACTGTCCCAGTTAAGTACGGCAGCTCTCTGTAAAAAGCAAGAGAATAAGAAGAGAGATAGATACTGCGTTTGTCTGTGCACATGCAGGAGAGTGAGGAGAGAGGGCAAGAGCCACACGTCTCCACCCTGGGTCAGCTCAGGCTGTCGCTGCAGCTTCCCCTGCAGTGGCTTTTCACCCCTGCAGCAGCCAGAAAACTTGCTTCCCTGCCAGACACACACCACGTCTGCTGGGATTTGACCCTTACAAGAAAGCTCTTCTCCTCCTGGGATCTCCTGTCTCCTTCATCAATACAAGACCTCTTCTGGCTTTGTGTCTCAGAGGCAAGAGGTTTCAGGTTCTCTCGGGAGGGCAGAGCCTTCCACACTGTTGCAGGATGCTGCTTCCTGTCTCCTTCTGGCTCACGGGAGTTTTGCTCTTTTTTTTTTCTGGAAGCAAAGCATCAGCACAGCCTCCCCTTCAGCCTCCCCTGGGCGAACAAGCAAATAAACACCCCGAGAAAGCACCTACAGTGCATCCAGGTGTGTGTGCACGTGAGCCAGCGAGTCATGCAGCTGAGGTTCTCAAGCCTGCAGCAGGGCAGAGTCGTTCTTATCCACCAGGGTAAGAGGAATGGGAGAGGAACTTTGGAGTTGGGACCGAATGTCCTGCCAAGCCAGGATGGTGAGTGTGGAACGGGCCTTGCTGTGCTCTTCCTCCTGCCAGTGAAATGCCACCGCTGAGCTCTGGATGTGCTGTGACGAAAACTGCAGCCACTCGCGTCCCTGGTTCTCCAGGGTTCGCTTCACCTTTAGCACTGCTCGCACAGGGGATTTGCTCTCAGCCACGGGAGGAGGAACCATCTCTGGAGGCGAGAAGACAGTTAAGCCCTACCTGTGGCTGCTCCCTCCATTACAGAGGGAGCAGCTCTACCTCCAGCATCTGTCGCTGCAGGCTGAGCGCTCCTCCCACGCTGGCAAGTGGTGGCAAATGGTTGTGTGGCTTCTGCAAAGGGTTGGACTGCGCTGACTCGGTGGCTCCCCTCTGTTCCCTGGAGCACTGGATCATCGAGCAGATCACAGGCAAATATTTAGACACCAGTGCGCACAAACGGGCATTCTCTCAGCTCTTTCACACAGGGATACAATATTTAATCAAGCCCTGGGCAGAAAACAGCAGCTCTGAGTTGATGAATCACTGTATGAAAGACTCTGCTGGCTTCTGGCTGTGGAAAGGAAAGTGGGTGTTGTAGCATGCAAATGTTTCCAGCCTATTTCTGGGTGTAGGTCTTCTAGGGGTTCCTTATTTTCTGTCTCCCCTAAAATTTGCCATGTCACCACTTTAGTTAAGCAAAAATTCAGTCGACGCAACTGTAATGGTCTCTTCTGGTCATAAAAGCAAGACTCTTCTCCATTCTTACTAAAAACCTCTCTGAACTCTGAAGGGTCCTGAATGGGAGAGGATGCCTGTTGGCATGGTGGTGTCTTACTGAAGTGATAACTGTAATTGAGACTCACAAAACAAATGAAAAAAAAAAAGGATTATTACTGCCAAGAGCCAAGCTTCGACCTTCTTAGACTCAGTAAAAATTTTGGCTGATAGAGTCAGCCCTAATTTCATACAAACGAGCAGTCAAAAATTGCAGACTGTTGAGGACTAAAAAAAAAAAGAGTTGGAATAGAGGTAGGACTTGCCCCTATCCTTTCCTCAAACAACACAACCAGTTTGTCACCAAGGTTTGGGGGTTTTGGTAACACATACAGGGCTTGTCCTGATCAAGAACACAGCAGCTCTGGGAGGGCTACAGAGCCTGTTCCCCTGCCAGCTCTTGGCACCCCTGGCAGAGGTTTTCCTGTCAGGGCTGGAAATGCAGCACGCAGCTTCAGCTGCCCCAAGCCGCTCAGCAGAAGTGTCTCCTCCGGGATATGAAGCAGAAGGTGGAACCTGCAGGCCTGTAACTATGCGAAACCATCTGCTGTGGATGATGGTAAGTTGTACGACTGTACTTGGAAATGACTTGGTCTGCTCTCCGCACCGCACGCCGCCGAAGGAGAGATGTCTCCAGGAGTCCTCGGTCTGCCCCGGCCTGGCGATGCCACGTTTGCTTACGCAGTAATCTGTTTGGTGTGGTGTGTCCCCACAGGGCCACTTGACCCGAGTGCTTCATTTCGGAAGGTACGGGCTTGGAAGCACCTCGGTCCTCCACGCCTAGTCCAGAGGCGTCCGCTTCACGTTACGCTACACGTTACAGCTTTTTTTGTCTTGTCTTTTCCTACAGCAGACAGGGCGAAGGCTAACGCTCAGTAAATCACTAGTGAAGCAGCTTGTCTACAGGCAGCACCAGCTCATGTGTGACCCAAAGAGCTGCCCTGATTTCACCGTGCTTGGAAAAACCAAGCGGGGCAGACGTCAGGTGGGAGCACGGTCCATCCGGACGCACCCCGTCGGCAGCAGTGGACGAAGATCAAATAAACTTGGCATGGGATCAGGTGGAAAGGCCATAAATCTCCAGGGTTTCTTAGAAACTGCCCTTCTTTGTTTGCTTTCTTCGTTTGTCTTCTTGATCCCTCTTTCCTGATGTTTGATTTAAAGGAGCAGCTCGAAAAGTCCCACCTCAGCCTGGGTGCTCGACTGGCACAAACAGGAAACTCAAGCTGCTGGCAGCAAAAAGCATTCCCAGCGATGAGCATATTTTCCAATCTACAGCACTCTCTGCTTGTACCTGCCCAAGCTTAATGTCAGACAGCCTTGATTTACAACGGTGGACTCTATGATGAAGTTACCTCAGGAAACAACTGGTGGCTCAGGTCCCTCTCCCTGGAGCTACCAGGCCCTTTGCTGTCTTTGCATGAACACGGCGACACCGAGTTCACATGCAGGTCCAGGAGCAGTGATGTCAGGGCTCAGGATCATGCTTAGGCTTGTCCTGGAGCTGGAGGGAGTTTGTGTGAGACCGTTGGCATGACACAGCCGGGAGGATGCAGCCTTGCAGGACAGCACTGCCTGACACCAATTTTGCGAATGAATCTGTCAGTCGATGCCAGAATTATTCACCAATAGATGGACTCTGTTGAGTAGCATCAGGTTAATGCTAATTGGCATCTAATAACAGTGGCTCATACAGTCTTTGGATTGCTTTTAAACCATACAGAACCAAGAGGTGTGGGGGGTTTTTTTAACCCCCCAAACTGATTTTTGCCACTGAAACTTGCATCACGAACAGATGTGTAATATACTGAGGTCATGGTTTTACTCTAAAATTAGTTATCAGCTGCTTTCAGGCCATGTTTTACAGGCACGCCAGGCTTCCCTCCACCTTCCCCGAATCGCAGCAAGGCTGTAAGATATGCAGACATCACACAACAGGGCTGCCCAGAGGTGCAAGAAAGCCATTCCTCAGCACCACACCGAGGGAGAAAACAGGGCTGACAGTTTTCAAGAAATAGAAATTCTCTTTTCTAAAAGCTGGGCAGAAAGGCAAGAGACGTACAGGGCTCACTGTGTGAGGGGGAGGGAGAACACTCGCTGATCCCAGATAATTGTTAGTGTGTGATAGCCCCAAGCAGAGATGGTGCGGAAGCAGCCGGAGCCGGTAAAACCTCCCTGAATGTGACAACTCTAAGTCTGTTAAACTCCATGACCTAAGAGCACCCAAATCAGGCTTTTTTTTTGTTTTTTCTGTATGCTTTCACAGATTGATTTTTGCTTGTGTTAATTTTGCAGAAGACAAAATCTGCTGAAGGACACGGGGCAGAAATAGGAAAAAAAAAACAACCAAAAACCAACCTGTCATTATTCCCACTGCCAGTCCTGCACGTTGTTTTGTCTTGACATGGGGAGGATCCCAGGTCATAAATTAAATGTCCAGACTTTCTGGAAAAATGGTGTAAACAAGCTATTTTCCTGAGAAATTACAACAGGATTTAATCTGGTATTATTTTCTAAATGTAATGGCAATTTGTTAGTATAATTAAAAGCTCTCCTTGTTACAATAAGCACGGGTGGGAGCTCTGCCCAGGATATGGAAATTTATTACCCTGGTGAGGGCTTTGCTTGTCGAACTTAGAGCAAAATGTTAAGACCAGCCCTTTAAGAAGAGAAGGAATCTGTTTGAAAGAGCCCTCTTCTTAGTACACACCGTATTCAGAAACTAGTTCCTTGAAAAGGAAAACCTCAAATTGCTCTTAGATTTTATTTTTCCTCTTAGATAAAGATACGTCCAGGAAATTATTTCAGAAAGGGACTATTAAATAATAAAGATATTTGGGACCTTACACAGTGCAGTCGCTTATATGCTGGGCTGCACAAACCTGCTTCCAAGAACATTTCTCTTTCGCAGCTATCTCAAGCCACCTGCAGTTTGCAATATGCTTTCTATTTCCTTTCAAAGGTTTGGTCTAACACAAATGCTCACCGTATACACATGCACACAGCTCAGAGTTTCTCTGCCTCACCATTGCTTGAGAAAGCACTTTGCCTCTGAAAATATTTCAGCTGAGAAGATCTCATTCAGGACTGACTTCACAGTGTGTTCCTGCTTGTGAATCTGTGACAAATGGGAGTGACACGAAATCCAGCCCTCGTTTTCTTATCGTTTATCACAGCCGCTGATGTAACGTTACGGTCAGTTATGTACTATGATATTGGTTGAAGTCACTTTTTCCTGCTCAGAGATCTGGGTAACTTGATGCAGCGAGATTTGCTATTGCCAATGGCTAATTACTGCTGTGTCCTCATCAGTATTCCTGCAAACACTCTGGGGCTCGTGGCAGGGATGGCTGCGGTGTCCCAAGAACCTGGGCAGGGCTGGGCTCCCTAGCCCTAGAGAAAGCCAGCTGAGACAGCCCCTGGCATCCAGAAAGAAAAAAAACTCAGCCAAAAAGAGAAAGAACTTCTGAAATGTAAAGGAATTTACATCTGTGAATTTGTTCTGAATGTCTGGGCATAAAACCACCATTAAGTGAAGAGCTACAAAGGAAGAGAAGTTAAGGACAATTCTGATGAAGAGCCACGGGGACTCATGAAGTCCTGTGGCTTTAGAGACTCGGTGAAGGCCCCTCAGAAGAGTGGTCTGAAGGCTGAGCAGGGGATGTATCTGGTCTGGTCTCCACCTCTCCCACCCCTCAGACAGACCACCCAGCCGGAAAGCTTGGTTGCCTCTTCCAAATCTTGGGGGCTGTTTCCAGACTTCTAACTGACCATTCCCCTGGGCAGGCCAGCAGCTCACACTGCTTAGCTGCTCCCTCTTCTGATCGCAGAGGGATTCACGCTCCCACCATTTCAACCACGGGTTATGACCGAAGTCCTGTGGGACCATCGCATATTTCTGCCAGATGAGCAAGGAGATTCCTTCCTCCTGGCCTGCTCGGGGGTCCTGAGCTCCTGCTGTGCAGACAGGGACATGCCAAGGACCTGGTTTACCCCATTGCTTTGTCACTGGTGGCAGTGGGACTCTCCCAAACACCTACTCCTGACCCTAACCAGAGTGAGGATTTCTACTATCTCGCCTAGGCGGACGCTTGCCTTTATCTCGCGTCAATTTGAAACAAATCTGCCCAACATCAACGCTTTTAGCTAAGAGAGACGGGCTTTTTCAAGGTCAAACTATCCATATCCAACTCCTCTGAATTTTCTACCCAAGCCTGCCATCTCACTAGACTTAACAAAAAAATACAACTTTATTTTGGCTGCAGAGCTTTCCTGCCCTTTGGGGACGGGGAAAGAAATTGTACTATGTAGCCATTGTTTCTGACAGTTCATTTACTCGAATGAAACAATCCATTCATCACCAGGAGTCCATCAAACAGAAACTGTCTTCAGCTTCAGCTTGCATAATAAATATACAGTATTTCAGCACTATTGGATTTACATTCAACAGTGTGTATCCAATGCAACACGCATTTGCCTTAGATCCCTGGATAAAATATTCATGGCATTGCTGGTTTCGCTACTGTACCAGCTTCTGAGTAGCTGTTCATTCAGCTTGAAGCTGCCCTCTCTTAGCCTGTTAGTCATACAATATCCCTTTTATCAGAACCGATTGCACTCTCCCGTGCCATTAAAAAACTGTTAGAGAAAATTGATAGCAACATTTCCCCCCCCCCCCAAACCGAATTTCATCAGGTATTATTTTAATTTCAGCTTCACTTGCACAGGTGAGACAGGCTTTGTCTTATTTTTAGCTTGCTAAAAGTCAGGAGTCTGGTCTAAAACAGTTATCTATGGTTGTTTCGTTGTCAGTGGGGAGGGCAAGGGATCTCTGGAGAGTGGCTCAGCCTGTCTGTGTTAAATGGCCAAAGTCAGCCAAGATGAAATATTGGTACATGAAAGGAATGAGGGAAAAGGAATTCAAACAGATGGTGTTTATCTGGTTTTTCTAGTTGCCTTTTTTTTTTTTTTTTTTAAACAGTGAAAATTCATTCCTGTTTGCAAGGCTAAACTGCCTAATGTTTGAATATCTTGATAAGAGGAAGAATTCAATTCAGTATAATGAAACGAAAAAAAAATAATTATCAGGGAAGAATCTCAGGATATAGTGTTGAAAAAAGAAACCTCTAAACAACTAAAGAAGTTGCTGAAGAGCAATAAGAGCATGATTTCATCATTGCAAGTTGATGGCTTCATTAGAATGCTGACCTGTAATCATGAATTTCAATATTACACTTTTTTTCTGAAGGACTAAAGTATTGTTTAACTAACAGACCATCAGTATCTACACTAAAAACAGAAACGCGATTTTTATTTTGTGATGTAGGAAGTAGAGGATTTTTTTTTTTTTTTTTTGAAAGATGCTACGGAGAATTTAAAATAAGACTTCAGTAAAGAAGACAAGACTAGAAGACAAATGAAATTTTTTTCTCTCTTTTTAGTCCTGGTTTAATCCATCACACTTCTAAGTCAAATCAAGACAAAAGTACACGGTAACATATTTCTTTTCCCTGGCAGGACAGCTACCTGGCAATTGAGAAAAATGTTAAATTCCCTGAAACAATTTCAATTTTTCTCCTAGACTGCTGCCTTATAGGACTATTTCCTTGGGGCTGGGCTTCGAGATCGTTCCCCTTCAGCTCATTTCTGAGGACTCATTGCTGCTGGCTGCTGCTCGAGATAAGTTATCTGCTTGTATGTGTGGATTTGAAAAATGGGCGTGCAGGCTGCAAAAAAATCCCAACACAACAGCAAATGGTTCCCTCAAAAGTCTTACTGTGTTTGTCAGAGTCCTTTTTGATGTGCTTACATTTCAAAAATTATTACTGAGCATGGAACCGGTTTCCTGAGAGACACGTCCTGCTGTGGTGGGTGGGTGGATGGTGGACTTGGACGAAAAAAAACAAGAACAAAAAGGTCTTGAAATTGAAATTAAATTGCTTTTCAAGCCAAGATGAGAAGGCAAAACTCTGGAGGAAGTGTGGTGGGATCAAACTGTGATGAGGCTGGACATTTAATTAAGATAGAACAAATTGATCATTATACGAGGGGGGTTTATGCCTTTTCTTTCATCTTTGGGGGCTGTGCTCTTCTGTAGCATGAGAACACAGGCAGCCAATAACATTTCTCAAGCCCCGAAGCAACAACATTCACCCAACACCCACACGTTTGTGCTTAGCAGTACGTCTCCTCCATCAAGCAGCCGGTCAGCTGGTTAACTTTAATCAACATTTTCGCTCTGAGAGGACATATGAGCTTTGGTTATCTTGTTCCAGGCCAACTGTGTCCTCCTAACAATCAGCCACACACATGCACAGAAGCAACGTGAAACGGGCTTCAGGTTCCAGAAACAACACCAGGTAGAGGGGCACTCCAGCAGCAGACAGCAGGACGGGTGTCCCAGAAGAACACAAATAATCACTGTTGTTCTTGTGTTGCCTCCAACTCCTTCAAAATGCGGGCCATTAAGGGGACAGGGAGAGGCAGGGAAAAGCTGCCTCACAAATCACTCCAATGAGACCCTGGAGTGAAAATGGAGTCTGCTTACAATTGCTAATGAGGTGTCAAGCAATTTGTTTCTTCTTCTACTGTGTGTTTTATTTCAGGAGGAGATAAGTTCTGACTAGAGACTATTTTGCTTGATTGAATTTAGTGAGGTTGCAAGCGTTGGGCACCAGGCCTGACCCCTGCCAACTTTTGCGTTTTTAAATGGACGGTTTATTCTGCTGAAAATGGGAGGCAGGAGTTTGCAGACACTTGTCCCTGGTCCCTATGGGACTCCAAGAGCTCATGCAGTGAATCCGTAAAGTCCATTTGTCCAGTGAAGCCTTCACCCCTGGGCTTCCTAGAAGCTCAGGACAGATGGATGTGATGCTGGAAGACATCTCTGAATTCTTGAGGCTCCATGCACGGAGAGTAGGAACATTTTTGGTCTCAGCAGGTTCTCTTTATTGAGCCTGAAAAAGAAACCTCAGCTTGCTCTTAAAGAGTCCTTCTCAAGCCACAAAGAGTTTCAGTTCACTTCAGATAAGTTTGATGCTTATCCAAACGGTAAAAAACCTCGGAGGTCTGAAAACTCAACTATATGTCTCTGTGAGATCAGGCTACCCAGTGCCTCCAGAGAGAAAAAGCACAGGAGCAGCAAAATCTGATATACTTTGGCACTTTTGCTTCCAATTGCAGCAAACCAAGCAGACTACTGCATGAATTTCGAGTCCGTCAAAGTTGGTGGGAGCCTTTACTCTAAGCTTTGTATGAGGTACAAAATGAACTCGCAGCTGTTGTAATGTCCATTTTACCAAGGTTTGCAAGACACAGTGGAAAAGCTTGCAGGCAGTCTTCACAGTTCCCGGTGGTATTTCTTATTTTAGTACATTCGGCTCCCTGTTTAGCTTTTAAATGCACACCCCCCCCCGGCATGAGGCAGCACTGCTGAAGGGAGAGAGAGCAAAGGTGGGCAGAGCAGTCGGGACAGGGCAGGAGCTGGGGGGAACTGCAAGGATCACCAGGGAGGGAAGAGCAAAAGAATGAGAATGATTTAGGGCTGAGCTTGCGTGTTGTTGACAAATAGGAACTGTGCCTTTCTAAGATGCTGGGTAACAGCAGCAGCCTTCGACTGATAAAGGCCCAGGGCACCCAAGGAGCTTTGAAAAAGAAAACCAGGACAATGAATGAAAAATGTCTAAGAAATCTGATTTTTTAAAAATAATTTAAAAACAAGGCCTTCTGGCATGTTCTTCCCTTTCAGTTGCATGGATTGAAACAGAACAAAAGAGAGGAAATATCTTGATCCTGGATCTGGAATGAAAGATATGAGCTAGAATAACATTACCTTCACACAAAACCAGAATAATGGGGTTTAAATCTGAACACCCTGGCCAATCCAAGCACGAGGCTTGCTCCAAGAGTCAAACACCCCTGTGCTTTGGGTGCTTGGATCAAAGCCTTTGCTATCATTGGTGGCGGCAGAGGTCATGAATACAGCAGCCTGGTATAACGGTGCTGACATAAAGGAAAAAGAGCCTTTGACCAGCAGCACTGTCACATGGAGAGCCAGCTCCAGTGGGCTCCTGTAGCTCCTGGACATTCAAGCACTTAAGAGTGTGATTAGATCAAACCTTGCTGCCCTCCACAAGCACCATCAAGCAATGAGGTCCCACACATCCCTCCTTCCGAGTACCTGGATCTGGCTCTTGAGTGCTAGAGAGAACAGGGAGACAGGGAAGGGGGGAGAAAGAGGGGGAGTGGTGGGAATTTAAAAATGCCAACTCTTTGCCATGCAGAAAAAAAAAAAAAAAAAGAAAAAAAAAAAAAGATTTAAGAAGTGACACTTTTGAAATCTCGCCAAAGCCAAACCATCAAAATGGGACACTGTCTCTTTAAG
>NW_020799123.1:11894620-11908006 GCF_003259725.1 Athene cunicularia | reverse complement strand
GTTTTTTTTTTTTTTTTTTTTTTTTTTTTTTTGGAAAAGGGGGTGAAAGCGATGAGGATAAATTGGAGCTGTTGTTTCAGGGTGCTCCTTATTAATATAATGCACGGGAAAATAAAAGAGCAGCTCACAACAACAGCTATTAACTCTTTCGTGGCCCTGTCCTGCCAGGAAGGACTTCTCCATCCTTGGTGGAGGCCTCCCGCCTGGTCTCTGAGGGAAGGCTGAAACTGGAGAGCTGCTCTGCTGGGAGACCCCTCCCTGCCACCCCGCAGCACCTCCCCTCCTGCTTCTCCCACGCCGGCCCCCCTAGTTCTGGAAGGGCCCCCACCACGGGGTCGACGCCACGGTGCGACTCCGGATTTAGGCGGGGGAGAAATCGGAGGGAGGTTTGGCTCTCACCTTCCTGGCGCACGTCGCCTGCCAACTGGCCCCTCCACACGTCGCCCTGAGCCGGGGCCAGCTCCCCGTGCCAGCGGAGAGTGCAGAGTGCCGGGTGAGCGGCGGCAGCCGGGGGCACGGGCTGGCGCTGCGCGGGGACGCGCAGGCACGCGGTGGCAGGCGAATTGCTGCAGAAAGGGCCATTTTCGTTCCGGTGGGGTTTGCGATTTTCTGCAGCCACCCCACGGGGCCACGTGCAGGCACGTGGTGGTGGTAGATGGAGATAAGGATGGGAAGAGCTTAGTGTGGCTTCCTCAGGGCTCGGGGCTACTGGCCAGTGCGGGTCTCCCAGACATCAACTGGGAACATCACCCTGCTGGGAAAAGCAAGTCTAGGAAATTCCTGCAGTTTCTTGAGGAGGAAAAGCATACGAACGTCGTGGAGCCAGGGCTCTGCTTCGCTTTATCGCCGTGCAGGCTGAGCCCATGGGCCAAACAAGACGCTCTCACTCCGGGCTGTGGGATACTGGTGCAAGTCCTCTCCCATCTGCCCTAAAGGGCTTTTATCCCTTTCTTCTACTGCTGAAAATTTAAACTTAAGGCATCCAGTGCGTTGGGTGTCACTGAGGAGAGATTCTAGCTCCAACCAGATGGGAGAAAATAGACGCACACTTAATTTCTTCTTTTATCCAACTGCATCGTACAAACCGAGTTTACAATGCTCCCACAAACACCAGTACACAGCCTTCCTAAATCTCGCTGCTTTTTGAAATTATTTTTTTTTTAGTTCATTATATGCGAGACATTCTTCAAAAAAAGGCTTCAAAGTCATAAACTGGGGCCTGCTCGCACAAGGAGGGCAGCGTTCAGAATTATAATACTCAGACATTTGTTTAGAAACACACTCATCGTTTATAAACCTCCGCAACAGAAAAAGGCCACCTTTTTTCTTGAACGGACGGGTGACTCCTTCCACAGATTAATTTTAATGCTGATTCCAGGACACGTATTTCAATGTTGCATTTAGTTTTGTTTAGCTTGACTCAAATTTGTCACTCAAGTGCTTTTTTACTCAATTGCTTTCCAGCCTCACTGGTTGCTGTGATGTCCTACGAGTCAATGGCTTTTTATGCCTTTTCAAATAACCTACTCCATTGCTCAAAGAGAGGCTTATTTTTATTTATATGGAGGAAAATGGCTGATTCAAAGGTGCAAATAAGATTTCAGGCTATAAAATGTTTTTTAAGCTGGTCTCACAATATCTCTGGATTTTTATGGGTTTTCACTCAAATTTTTATTTTTCTTCCCGTGCTGACTGCTCAGCCATCCGCATTATCATTTATATCATTATTTTAAAAGCACAGGTTTAATTTAAGATCTGAATCCTGTGGGATTCAGAGCCCTTTGGAGTCAGTGGGAACTGACCTTGAAAGGATCAGAGGCTGAATTTTGGTTTTGTTTTCAAATCTGTTTAGAAAACACCAAAGCCATTGTAAACAGAGTTATTTTTTTTTTTTTTTTTATTTTTTTTTTTTTTTTTTTTTTTTTTAATTTTATTTTTTTGTATTTCTGACAACTAAAAAAAGGGATTTGAATTTATGACTCAAGGGATATCATGTATTCTAAATTATATTTGCAAACCAGTAAAATATTTGATGTCATTTTACACAGGTAAATCCACTCTACCATTCACAGTTCAAGTAATGTTTTCTCGCAGTACATAAGGAATTGAAGGAAAAACCTTAATAAAAACTTCTACAAAAACTTTGAAAAAATATCAGGAACACCTTATTTCTGAATAGGGTTATAATGAATCAGGGCCTTGAGGCAGAATTCATACCATGGGAGCGGACTGCAAAAGGAGAAAAATGTGTCACAAACCACTTCTCTCGTGTCTATGTATTCGAGGTGCTGGACAAAAAGAAATGCTGGTGTTGCCTGTGTGTCCACATAAAGGAAGAGTCCGTGGGTATGAGATGGTTCTTGCCTTTCGGCTGGCACAATTTTGGTGCCCAGTCGAAGGCCCAGCTCCCATCCTCCACCTTGAATTCAGCCAACTGGCATGAAGTCCTTTGGCTCATCCTTCTGTCTGAGGCTGCATCTGTCACGGCAGGTCTTTTCCCCCCATGCTAAAGTTATTCACTTGTTTTGCTGTAAGTATCTTAAAGCAGAATGTTTCTCCCACTCTGTTGCCTTGGCAGTGAGGGGAGTTACAGACGCGTGTCTAGCGATAACCAGAAGTGCATGGGAGCCAGCACGCCCGCCAACGGAGAGCAGAGAGCCAGCAGAAAGTCCTGCCCTGGTGCCAGATGAGGAGAAGACTCAATTCACCCCACAGCAGCAGTGCCTTTGCCTGGGAAAATCTGAGCTAGCGGTCTCTTGCCGACCTGTATTTAATGATGAGCTAAGCCAGGAAAAGCCAGATCAATACAGCTGGAGCGGAGGTGAGCTCGGACTGTGCTCTGCAAACATGACTCAGAATCTAGAGAGAATGAGACCAACTCACTGATGGTGGATGCGAGGGAGGGTAACGCCTCGGACAAAATGAGCTCTTCTGCCTGTGGCTTCCCAGCTCAGTTCTCCATCAATACACACCCAGGAACAGAGGGGATTTCCAGTCCCTCTGCACGGAAAATGCTCATGGGAGGGATCTAGCAGAAGAGAAAGTACTGAGGCTTCCCACGTAGAGCTCCCTCCTCCTCCTCCCCTGAAGCTGAAGGGCAATGGGGCTGAGAGCTCGGACCACAGCCTAGATCTCCAGGAGCTCAGAAATTCTGGTCCTTGGAAACATCTCCTTAGCCAGTTGTGCTCAGGGAATCCTAGCAACAAAATGCAGAGGACAGCTGTTGCCATACACAAAAGTTTTCATGTAAGAGGCATGCCGGGGGTTCCACTTCACAGAATGCAAAATTATTATTAAAAGAGGGGAGAAAGAAAGCTGTGATTTGCCTTTGGCCCTCCTGGCTGATCCAGAGTGCAGCACATCCTGCAGCCTTGTAACGGGCTCCTAGACCCGAGGGCTCTCCCTCAGCTTGCAAATGCCCCGTATCCCCTGAGCTTCTGTCCAGCCCACAGGAGGAACCCTGGGGGCAGGGGGATAAAGGCAGCTTTGCAGCCAAGCACCTTTGCAGGCTCCAGGGCTGTGTTTAAACCACGAGCCGGGCAGTGGGGGCTTTGCTTTTCCCTGTGATGCACTGGGGAGGAAATGCTCCGGATGGAAACATGAAGAGAGTCCCCTTCATACCCCGTCCAATCCTGCTGCTTCTACAAAAAAAAAATTTAACTGCATTGTGCTGTAATGAGCCATGCCCAAACTACTGTTTTTTGGCCCCGTGTTTATTTTATTTCCTTATTGTAATGAAACTCAGATGGCTGCTGTTTACACTAGCACGGCACAGCAAGAGTGTGCTTGACTCAGTCTAATTAGCTGCAAGCCAGTTTTGAAATTACAGCAGAGGAAAGAACAAATTTTTAGTAACTACTCTAAATTGAAGCCCTCATTTATTTTCATTATGGCTAGACAAAAGCGATATAAAGTTTCCTAGCCCTTTCCCTGCACAGGGTTTTGCTGCACGGGGCTGTGTTCTGCGGAGCATCCCTCCGGCCGGGGACAGGGAGGCTGCGCTTCTCCAGACAGCGACAGGGACTGGAGCAGGAGCGGGGAACGGCGCGGAGCCGGCCTCAGAGCTCCCAGCCTTCCTCCACACAAGGGCATCAGGGTTAGAACTACTGCTGTAACCACCTGCTCGAGCGCTTTGTCCATCGCGGAACGCGGCCGGTGCCTGGGTCAGTGATTTCTGTTTGCGAGGCGAACGCCCGGGAGCCGTGAGGCTTCGGTTCTGTTCTTAATTCACTGCTGGATGGATCCAACCCCTGATGAAATCCATCAAAAGTCTCCCATTGACTTCAAGCCCTGGACAATGTTGGAGAAGTTTCTGAGCTCTACAGGCTGCGGCTCACTTCCCGTTGGTGCGTAAGGGGCCGGCGCATCGGGGCTGAGCCCTCGCCTTGGGTTGGCAACTCTGGGCTTGATCCTTGTGTGCGCCGGCCCTGCAAATCCACCAAAATCAGTGCTGGTGCGAAGGCCTGGCATCTGGATAATGAGGAAATTACAGGCATTTGTAGCTGCTAAAGATGTTTGAAGTAATTTTCTCTATTATTTAGCAACTGTTGATGTTGTTTTATTGTGCTGCTCGTGTTTTGCTTAAGATAATAGTTGAAATGCCATTTTTTTTCCCCTTCAGAATGAACGATGCGGTATTTCCAGACCAACAAACATGTGGATGTGCCTGATGATCAAAAAAATGCTGCATTTGGAGCTTGACAAGGAATTGCTATAGACAACAGTAAGCACCAAGGCAGCAATGACAGAAACACCTTTGCTGTGCTTTTTGCAAAGAATCCTGTGATCCCCACCAGATAGGTGGGTGGAATTGAAAAGGCAGTTTGCAGGGAAAGATCTCGTCTCCCTTCTGTAGCAAATCTTTCTGCTGCAAAATCTTAATAACTAGGTGATTTTGAAACTAGTTTTTCAGCTACCAACTACCACGATAGTCACAGAAATATGGACTGTAGGAAAACAGCAACAGGTTTTCTGTATCAGAGTCACTATAATTCAAGTATTGCAACTCTTTATCAGTTGGAAATAAATTTTGAGTATCTTGATGAAGTGCCACCTCAGCATGTACGTAAGCCTAAGCTACCTCAAACCCAAACTGCGCGTAATAATGCCCACAGCTAAGTAGTCACATACACATAAACGATTTCTCTTTAAATAAACCAGCCCCTGATTAAAACGCAAATAACCACCACTGACCTTAAGAGATCAAGATTGTCCATCTATATGAGATACGAGCACTACATCATACGTTTGAGTTACATGTTACTGCAGCAGAAGATATATAAAATATTCAAACCACTCTAACACCAGGAAAAGGTATCCTCAAAAGAGTTCTGTTGAGGAACACTCAGACAGGGTGGCTAATTTTTAATTTTTTTTTTTTTTTAAATATAGCTTTTCAGATACTGAAATCATCTTTCCAGGTCAAATAGCTTTTTAAAAAATATATTAGGTAACACATTTGTTAAAACTACTTTGAGCTAAAGCACGCTCAGATTAAGCTGCAATATATATTATTTACAATAGATCTATTTTCCAAAAGGGTTCCTGTGTGTTGGATGCAGTGTTGCCAACTGTCAGTAAATTTACGAACAGCTTGTAAATTTAAGTGCTTTCCAGAGAGCTATTGGTATGTGTGTAAAATACTCATTTTGTTCCTAAAACATGGCAAGACATTTTTTTTCTATGCTTGAAAAATAAGGAAAAAAACCCTCATAAATAATATCATTGAAGCGATGACGTATCAGTTTCTAAGAAGAAGAAACTGAAGTAACTCACTTGGCAAGCCAAAGTATCAACTTTTTCTTGCCTTCTGTGGCTCAGAAGATACTAATACCTGGATGCACTTCCAAGGCAAGAGTCTCCACAAAACCTAAGGGCTGCCTCCTTCCTCCCGTAAAGATATATGCCCTTGTACTCTTAGAGGTAAGAAAATTTGACAGTAGTAGTAAGGCAGACAATAATTCAGCGATTCTCATTATTTAGGCTGATACTTGGATTTGGAAAGATTTCAGTCTAAACTGGTGGTCTGATGCAAAAATAGTTGAAAGAAATAAAGGTATAGGCCAGAAAAAGGAAGTTTATCACGTCCGAATCCAGAATTGAAAATAAGAATTGTAATTTCAAGACAAGTGCCAAGCCTGGATACTCTGCTGCAACGCCAGTAGAAAGACAGCACCCTCTTTAGCCACCACCCAGCAAAATCCACCCAAGCTTGCTTCCCCCAGCCTGACCATTATAAATCCAAACAGAAGCAACCCCTCTTCCTAACACAAGAATCCCTGCGGATTGTTTCCTACAGACTTACACAGCCTATCAGCAGACTTTGGACCCACGGTCAACAGGAGTATCTCCTTCCTCCTCCGGAGCACCTACAAGATTATTGTCAACTGGCAGATTAAAGGTGTTTGCAGGTGTTCGAGGTGGAGGTGCCAAGATCCTAGCAAAATATCCCCTTTTGTAAGCTTTGCGGGTCTTCTGGTTGGGGAAATAGACCTTTATACAGACTTGAGTGAGGGTAAAGAACAGGATTTTTGTAGCTTCTACTGCCAGGATGCAAAGTCTGATCCCTGCTTTATTCCTGGAACAGATAACAGGGCTATTAACTCTTAAATCATTGCAAGCACCTTCAGATATTTGGAGTTTTATTAGCCATTTTAGTGGAAACTCAGAGGCTTGAACTCAACGTCTGCTGGTAGAACGAGTGGAAAACTATTTGCACTCCACAGTTTAAAGCACATTTGTGTTTAGGTTTTTATTCTATGCACCAGGCCAAATTCAGCCAAACTGAATTGGTTTTGGGTGGGAAAAAGCACAGACTCGGGGTGATCTGAGGAGTTACGCAGATGATAAACTTCGGTGTTTTAGTCTCACTTGCTTTTTTTTTTTTTTTATTAAAGAAAACAATGTGGGCTGCCCTCTGAGGGCCGTTAAGGAGTGCGTGATCATCTTTACTGGGAGCAAGAGAGGGGACAGAGGCAGGCTGAACCTGCTCACGGTCTCCCAGCAGCAGATGGGAGAGCAGCAAAGCTCTCCTGAGCCGATGGGTCTCCAGCCCCCAGCCCACACCTCCCGGCTCGGTTTTACAGCTGTTTGAAAACTCTTACGATTACCTAAACTAGACATCCTGCTGCAACAGACACAGCATCTCGGCTCTACAGAGGGGCCCTATAATGCACTGTATAATACTAATAAACATGATTGTTATAAAAAGATAAGGTTACAGAACATTACACTTTGCCAAACTCCAGTTGACTGTAACTTTAAGTTTTGGCTGAGCAAAGAGCCAGAGAGATTTTAAAATTCAGCAGTAGTAGCTATTCCGAGGGTTGTTCTAGTACTCCTGCCAGGAAAAACTTTGAGTGAAAGGTCTAATTTATCACACATTGGGGTTGCAAACCTGTGCTCTGGGTACCGAGGCAGTTGCTTGTCAGGTTTCAAAAAAAGTCTGGAGGAATCCCTGGGTTCGGAAGTGGCGAGAATTCCAGTTCGCTGTTCTGGGCGAGCAGCGTTGCAGGAACAGGAACATGCCCTGCCCGTGCATGTACGCACAAAAAGGATGGATTTGTCCCTGCGTTGCCTCGCCATCCTCCCCCTACAACTCACTAAATAAAGAATAGCCTGGTTTTGAGGCAAAACTCATGCTGTAATAATGTCTTTTTTTCATACAAAAATCTGGTATGGCAGCCTCCTGCATTGACACAAAGGGAAAACACAGCTCAGGAATCCCGTGGAGTTTCTATCGACTGAAATACTTAAATTGGGAGTTATTTTATTTTTTTCATGTATTTATTTACATTTCATTTTCTCTCCCTGTAGTTATCTCCTTGATTTACCACAGGAGGACTGCACCAAGTTGCTTTTCACAGCAGCTTTTCCTCTTATCACGGTTTTGTTTTGTTTTGTTTTGTTTTTTAGGCTGCCTGTGAATATAAAGCTTTTATGAACCACTCCAGACATGGTATTTTGATGGAAAAGTCAACACACACCTTACCTTTTGAATCTGAGGAGCTGTTGCAACACCCATGGATATCACAGGGCAAAAAAAAGCTCTTTGATTTTGATGGGACTGAGATTAAGTATAGAACATCTGCTTAATTTGAACATCATAAATATCCCATAGTGTGACAGATCTGCTCATCTCAAAAATAATCCCCCATGACAGAATCTAATCTGCTGGAGCAACACTGCATGCTCATAGAGTCCCACCACCCAGGAGCTTCGTACCTATTGAGAAACAATAATACCAGCCAACCACTAAACTAACCTGAAGAAGGGTTGTCAGACCCAAAAATCTTTTTTTTTCATTTTTCCAGTCCCTTTTCCAATGACCTTGTGAGAGATGCGACCTCCTATGCAAACCCTTCCCGACTCCAGACGGGCAAGGCTCCCTCTTCCCACCCAGCCATGGGGGTGTCACCCACCTGCCTCCACCCCCGTCTGCTTTCAGCAGTGGGTGAAGCGATTCGTACACACAAACAGTAACATGCAACACTGCAAGACGTTTGCAGGGTGGTTTGGGATGGAAGGTGCAACATCCAAGTTCTTACACTCCCATTACCCTTGGCAATAAGATACGACAGCGTTACAGCCACACAACTCCCCAGCGTCGGCTCAGCTGCCTCCAGCTCCGGTGGGAAAACAGACAACACCACACCAGTCCTTGGCTGGGACTCTCCAAGGACACAGGTTTGTGCACACATGTGAACTTCCTCCTCGCTCTTCCTCCTTCCCCAGCTGGAGGAGGAAGGTGTGTTTACAGAAGACAAGGCTGAACAGCTGAGGCTTAAGCAAAGCTACCGGAACGCAGGCTGTCCTTTTAACCTTCTTGAGATCATAAGACAGAAAATAATGGTAAGTCACACCCATCAGTTCCCAGGAAAGTAAAAATCTTCAAACTCAACCACAAAAGAATTAAAGAAAAAAAAAAAAGAAAAAAAAAAGAATTGCAGTTCCCTCCCCCTCCTCTTTTTCTCATTGCTGTTTCAGTTTAAAAATAACAACCACCAGCATAGACGCCAACAAAACTCTCCACCCTGAAGATAACACAAGAAAGCTTCTAACCCATGATCTGTTTCTGGATAGAATTAGAGAACTGTTGGGGCAAAAACGGGGAGAGAGGGAGAAAAAAAAAAAAAAAAAATAAATTGATGCAACCATGAATGAGACTTTGAGCCCCAGAAGAGACAAGTTCTCACCAAACTTGGGAGGAGAAAACATTCCACTGGGCAAGTCAAACTCCCCCCACGCTGCCCACTCCTCAGCCCAGACCTGCTGGGAAGACTTTCAATGCCAGCTGTCTCTGTAGTCCATTCAGCTCTGGGTCCTTCGTTAGCGATTGCCAACAGGGGTGCTAATTAGCACCAGTTGCAGCAGACAGCATTTTGCTGATGTGGGCAAGCATCCACTGGGAGTGTGCTGGAGACCACCAACTCAATTCGCAGAGATATTTTTATTTTAATGTTTTTGCTATCCTGGATACCTTGAGCTGTTTAGTTAAAGGAATCCTCCTAGGAGTTGTGTGGGAATATATGCATACCTATAGAAAAACCCAGGCATTATGCACACCAAATGCATATCACAGGCTAATTATAATTCCTCCACAGATGCCAATCAGGAGAACAAGTTAAAGCCATTGAGAGGGGGAGAAAAAAAAAAAAAAAGAAGCATGTGTGGTTTGCTAGGTAGGTGTACTTGACATGTCCTTTTATTAATTCTAATTATAGAGATTCCACAAATGGATGTCAAACATTTTCATGGTGTTTTGCTAAAAAATTTCTGTGATGGAAAAAGGAAGAACTCCACCCCAGCAGATCATTTCTTCTTGTTTGTTTTACTATTTTCACTGTTTTCTTACTTTTAGGGTGACCAAGACAGACAGAAAGTGAGAAGGGGAAAAAAAAAATTAAAAAAAAATCCCTTCTGGCCTATGTTCAATTGCTGTATGCCCCTCAGGTGAAATGGAAAGCAAACAGTCCCAAAATCTGTTGAATTCAAACAAATGAACTGGCCAGCAACCAGCCCAAGAGAAAGAGTTAAACGGCAGCAGTAGGAATAATTGCAGTGGCTGGATGGATGTGTCCTTCCATCTTCTCTGCAGCATGGCTCGTTTCTCCCGCCTCTCGCTCGGGATCGAAGGGCCATATCCCTCCTCATCTTCTGCCCCACAAGCTTTTTCCTGACCAAAAGTTGCCCCTCATGATCCTCCCAGGTCCCAGCATGGCCAACCGCCCTTATTCAGCAAATGAAACACAAGCTGAAATATTTGCTCAGGTTCCCCTGGGTTAGATCAGACTGGAAGGAGTTGGAATTTAATAGAGATGAAAAGCATCTGATTGTCCCATTTCTCCCTTTCTGAAAAGGAAGGCTTTCTTGATCTCTGCTTGTAAAGAATCAGAGAGCGTCACTGCCTTTCCACACAACTCCCTGGGTTTATACTAACAGGCCCAAAACTGGAAAAATCTCCTTTGTATTAAGTCCTGAGATCTACCACAACGGGACATCTCATTTAAATACCGGCACTTGCGTTCACACCTCAGTCACTCCTTTTAAGGCTGAATCCACTTTTTTTTTTTTTGGTCAGGATTTCTCAGCTCTTGCAATGCACCACGATTATTGCCAGCAAAGTCCTAGCTTGCCCACAGCATACTCTTCTCTTCAACCCTTAAACCCCACAGCTGGCTGTTTTCCTCCTAGGTTCAAACTCTTGGGCTGGGGTTGATTCCCACCCAACATGCTCTCACGGTCCATTTTATTGGTACAACAAGCTTGGGTGCCTTCAAAGTGAGGACAAAGGGCGATGGCAGCCTGTTTATTTAGAAATCAAAGAGTCTGAGTTACAGCAGGTATATACAGAGATAATTCCACTGAACTGTGCACGGCCTGCTAAGAACTGCTCCACGTGTTCAACACAAAAAGGAGGATATTTTAACTAGAGAATCAAATGCATTTGGCAATTCCTTATTAATTGCCTTTGCACAGCTGTCAGCTACTACCAGAGGTTTAACTAGACCACATGAACAAACAATTCACTAAACCCTTTGCCCTCTCTCTCGCCTCCCCATCACCCACTCACCGCACAAACACGCTTCCCTACAGAGGGAATGCCACAACCTTGTACAAAACTGGGTACATTAGAACCCAAACCCATCCTTTTCCTTCAAAAAAACCATCTATAAATGGACTCATCAGCTCCATCCGTGGCCCTGATCACATGCACGAGTAAATGGATCAAACTTCCCTGAGAGCAACGCAGCTGCACACGCTTACAGCAGGGGAGAGCTTGGGCTGAGGCCCAGATCCTCAAAGGGACTGAATCGCCTAATTTTGATTGAAATAACTTGGGGTTAGACAACTAAATACTTTTGAAAAGCCAGGTCCAATTTTTTTTTTTTTTCCTTTTAAATTAACTAACATAAGTCCAGACAAAATTAGTATTTAAAAAAAAAAAAAAAAATTCTTAACGGGCTATTCTGAAGTAGTACACTTAAGGGTTATTGCTCTTGACTGGCTAATAAATTATATTTTTATTTGCCAATAAAACAATAAGAATAATTTTGGCTATTCTACTTTCAGGAGAAATTATTTCTTCCCTCATAAGTGTTGGCAAATGTTAAAATATGCTATAGAATACCAGATGATTCATGTATCAATAGAGAAATAGTGGAAAAATACCCTACGCAAACAAAAGCAGGAGCAAGTTGTAATCTGCATCTCTGAAATTCATTATATTTCAGTTCTCCATCAGCGAATGGCCTGTTAGAGACCATCTCAAAGAACGAGCCTTTGCTGAACTACGTGGTAGGTGGGATTTACAGCATGAAGCCGGGAGAGAAGCAGCTGTAGGAGCGTAAGAGTTTTGGCTTTGTCATAGGTAGTTGAGAAATGGTTTTGCAAACTATACGAAACGTTGAAATAATAAATGATGCCTTTTGGTGAAGTCACCCGGACCAGTCTGTCACCCATCTGCGCAACAGCACAATGAGGAAATGCAATAAATAAATAAATAAAATTAAAAAAAAAAATAAAAAATCTAGTCACTGATGCAAGATGGCACAGGCAAACTTTTCAGAATGGTACCACAGTACCACTCATGTGCAATTGGCAGCCCAGGAGCGAGCTCCCGGGGGAATTTCCTCTTCAGATTCGTGTTTCCCCCATAGTGTGAATCAAAAGGAATAACCCTGAGCTCCCCAAGAGTGACACTCCCCTTCCGCAACAAGCACTGACAGGATTATCCTTTACCATCCAAGGCTGTTCCCAACAAAAAGAAAATTTTTCCAGACCAGACACAGATGCAGATAGAAACCTCTGGAAAGAATGAGAGTGACGAAAGAACATCAATATTACCTCCAACCGTAATGGGAAAGAGTAGGTCTCAGATAGAATTTTTTGTCACGATGTTACATTGCTATTCAAAGATGACCTCCCCTGACTTCTCGATTAATAATGACTAATAACCAGCTGACTCCAGTGAAAATATTTATACTGAGGCAGTGACTTTTCCCTCAAATGTCCTCAAAACATTTTACCAAAAAGGTTCAGAAGGGATTTACTGCAGGTTATCAGTAAACTCATCTTTGCCCCACCGGATCCTGAAAGTCAGCTAAGGAAGCATCGGCTTTTCTTGCATAAAGTCACTTCCCCCCCGTCCCCCAATATTGTCTGTCCAGTCCAGGTGGTGGGTTCGTTACACGGGAAGCTTTAAGCAGGTCCCGAGGTAAAGTCACTTCAAAAGCAACACAAACAGACCCCCCGGGCAGGTCCCTCTGAGCGGAGCCAGCAACTGCTTCCATTCAGTCGGAGATGGGTTTGGAGAAGGGCTCTAAGCGAGCGGGAAGGAATGGCCAGGATCACACCACAACGCAACTGGTACCTCCACGGCCACCAGCCGACACGCACCGAAGCCGGAACCCCTTTGCTGCGTCCCCATCTCCCAGCAGGACGGAGAGCGACTGGCCTTTATCAGAGAAACTGGGCGGCGATGGGGAGACAGAACAGCACACCGAGCCTCTTACCTCTTGTCCGTGACACAAACTGTGGAGCTCGAGAGAGAATTTTGCCCCTTTAGCACCCAAACTCAACCCGGAGTCGTGCTGCTTGGACCCTGACTTCTAGCACAGACCCTTTGCCCACCTTGGCCCACTTAATTTCCTGCAAACTCTGTTTAGTTTCAAACACCTGCAGGAGGAGCCAGCCCAGAGCAATACTGCTGCTGGCAATCACGCTCGCGTTCACTACCCGCTGGGAGAGGGTTAGTTACCGACACAAGTGCTGCTAGAATCAGGAAGTCTCTTTTTCTTTTTTTCTTTTTTTCTTTTTCTTTTTCTTTTTCTTTTTCTTTTTCTTTTTCTTTTTCTTTTTCTTTTTCTTTTTCTTTTTCTTTTTCTT
>NW_020799123.1:11859703-11894570 GCF_003259725.1 Athene cunicularia | reverse complement strand
AAAAAAAAAAAAAAAAAAAAAAAAAAAGGCCTGGATAATTCCTGCTGGCATCACTTGCAAATTGAGCAATCCCAGACTGAGAAATTAGATTTAGCAGCTCCATTCTGGACAGGAGTGTTGGGGGTATCAGTATTTCAGCACTTTCCAATGGTGATAACTGACTAATCTGCTGAAAATAAGCTAATTATGTTCATCGTAATGAAGTTTGGTATTGAGAAACTGTGCTTTTCCTGTGAGTACATGAACTAATCAGAACACAACATACAACTGCAAGTCCCTCTGACTCTACAGATTTTGCAGAGGTGGATTTCCCATCATTCAGAGATTGTTTTAGGGCTGAGGTTTCCCTCACAATTTACTTTCTTTTTCCTTCAGGGATTTTAAAGAGGGAGGAGGGAATATCTTTTTCCCCCTCTTACAGTGTGTTTTCTCGATGAATTCAGAGTCATACATAGATTTAAGACCATAAGATTAAACTTTTCTCTATTGCATTACATAAATGTGTTTTTCATAATTACAACCATAAGCCTGATTGTTTGGGCTTTTGTGATCACGTTATCCAGTGAAAAACTATACGCTCACAAAGGTGTACTAAAATCCATATTTAAGTAACCACAGAATAAGTTCCCTTGAAAAAAAAAGTTCATGAGGTTGGTTCTCCACTCCTCCTTCCCTTGCACAGTCACTTGTACCACTAGAAAGGGAGTTCAGAGCGGTTACAGAGTTGTACTGCTCCCCTTCAGCAGCGTTTGGGGACACATCTTAAAATCAGGAAGATGATGAGACGCAGCACAAGAAAATAGAAAATGTCATGAGAGAGATGATTCGATCATTTCCATATATTCTATTAATTAATCTCCCCCATGGACTCTGGCAGTTACCGTAGCATAGCAGTGGAGACAGTGAAACACATGAGCGAGACACCACAGAGGAACAAGGCACGTGTTAGAAAATCCATCTACAGGTCATCACTGCGTGAGCCGATGCGTGGTGATTTCTTACTCCACAATACATTAGGATACCTAACCTTTGCATCGCCAAATGCAAGCAATGTCGAAAGCTCTGGAATTGCTCAGAGATTTGACTTGTTTGCTGCACAGTGACTCATCTATTGGTCCGACCTTCCTTCTTTCTTTCCTATTTTATGCTCAGTGCCTGTAGCAAAAGTGTACATTTACAGCTCTCTTGGAAACATGTTTAGAGAAAATGGCAGTAAATGATACTGCAGAAACTATAAATGGTTCCAGAAAGACGGTAACGCATGCCACAGAGTATTTTGGCTAAAGATATATATGGAACCAGATTGTCCTTTGGTGGATTGGCATGGTTCGAAGGATGTTGTTGAAATGGTGCCAGTTCATGCCAGCTGAGGGAGTGATACCGGTGTTTTTGTTGGTAACTAGCTAAAATAGAGCCAAATCGTGATATTTTATGTCCTGGCGTTTTTAATTTTATCTTGAGGTTCTGGGGACAGGAAAAATAAAAAAAAAAAAAAAAAAGCACTTGCCTCATGAGGTTTATGTTTGTTCAAGAAATGCTTAATATAAAGAGAGACTCATATCATACGCACAGAAACTCCCCAAGCTCTTTTGAATCTGGAAAGTACACACGCACGGTATCCTCTGAGCCAGACAGCAACACTTACGCACTTGTTCTATCAACTTTCTCTAATTAGCTGAATTTAACAAATATGTTGTCGCCAGAGCAAGGATAAGGATAAAGGAATTTGTCCTAACTTTTTGGCACCGATTTCTAACCCTGCTGTTCCCATGCTGGTACACACTGTTTCAGAACAGCTTGTTACCTGACACCTAATGAAGGAAAATAGGCACATATAGGTGGTTATCCAAAGCCACAAACCTAAAACTAGAACAGAACAGACTGGGATTATGAAATTGCATCCAGTTTAGAGAAAAAAAAACCCCAAAAACCAACAAGGGTTCAGCCACTTTTTCAAGCTCTTTTGGGAGTCTGTTGTCTGTCTCATAATAGGGAAGGTATTCTCAGTAGGTCCCTTGGGACCATGAAAACTCTCCTTCCATGAATTTCAGGTTCCCTTCTTGCATCTACAAGAGAGCATCAACTCTGTGGGTAGATGGATCAGAACATGCGCTCAGCCTTCAGCTCTGGGGACTAAATTGGAGAGGGGAAGGCAGGGAGCGCTCCCATGGGTCATTCGGGATTAGAATACAAATTTCAACCAGAATTTCAAAATAAATCTCGAATTGCAATTGGCCGAAGCAGATCTATCCTGTCCTTGGTAAACCCAAACCACAGGTGAACCTCAGCTGATGCTATGGGTAGTCTCAAACCCAGGAGACTTTCTTGATCAGTAGGGCTGGGATTTAAAATATAGCATTCAAAGTGGCCCTGTTTCTTCTTTTTTTTATTTATTCCCGTGCATTTCTAGTAGGACTGACAACTGCATTGACATCAGTGGCTTGGGATGGAGTCGCTTGTCTCAAAGGTCCTTGACAATGTTTTGTGGCCAGAAGGCAGCAAAGGGTGGCCACTGCCCTTCCATGGTACCGAATACTACTTATATTTGGGCTTCCTTTTCCAACACATCTTTCCATCTCTGGTTTCTCACTGCCCTCTACCAGCTCTCTGTGCCTACAGTACCACACACTGCAGAAGAGCTATGGAATGGATTTCATTTGGCACAGAACAAAAGTTGTCCTGGGCCAGAGCCTCAGTGTGGGCTCCTTTTCTGAAGACCAATGTAGGTGGGAGAATTTCATGGCAGATCAGGATTTTGCTGATCAAGAAAGCGAGGATCTTTCATGGGGTGGCTAGTTCATTCAAAACCTACATGACTTGGCAGCCCAAGGAGCCTTTTTCTTGCATGCTTGTCAATTATGCTGGCAGCACGCGGGTAGTCCGAGCTTGTGCTTCATGGATTTCAGAGCCCCTGGATGGCTTTGTACTCTGTGCCAAATGGGGAACAACAGCCTAAGAAAACAAAGCCCGTGCTATCATGCAACCTGGGAGGGATTTAGTCTCCATGTAAACGTTTGCAAGGAGCAATTGTGTGAAGGTCACAATTTACATTACAGTGATTGCCCACCGCAGGAGGTACTGGTGTGGTTAACCTCCTTCTCCATGTGCATCATATCAGCAGAAGTGGGATGGATTAGTGTTGCATTGTCACGCTGCTCTTTGGGGATCCTGGTTTACATTTCAGTTCTGGCTGGCAAACAATATTCTTGATTCTTCCATGTGAGAACAGACGAGACCGTTTCAAACCAGGCAAGGAACAAAGCACTTGCATTTCAAAGCACGGGGGAGACTATTTCTGGTGGATCCTCCCTATCCTTAGCCGCTCAGGGAATGCTCTTCGCTATATAACTTCTGTTGAACCCCTTTCAAGTATTCCTGAAGCAAAGTGTGGGACTTCACCTGTGAGACTGACCTTTCTTGTCCACATGGAGGAAAGTGTGCCTCTCCCTTCCCACTCCACCACATTGTTCCTCAGCCCCTAGAGCAGCAGATTACAGAGGCAAAGCGCAGAATGCCACCTTGTGGTTTCTGACCTTTGAAGACCTTTTTGGAACAAGTGGTTTTTTCAGTAGGTGAGTTTTAAGAAGCAGTTACCCAGCAGAACTGGTGCTACCAATCAAACCATCAGCATGCAGCAGCCACGTTCTCCTTGTTATTCTTCGCCTTTGCTTCTGTAAATACCCTTTACATGCAGGAGCTGGCTGGATTGCGGAGATTTCCTTAGTTTTGAAATTTTTGGCTCTTCGATATGTTTTATTTTGTAGAAGCAGGCCTCTGGAAAGCAATTAGACAAGTCCAGAGAAAAGCTGCCTTCGGTCAGAAGGTTCATACCAGGCAGCTTCTGCATTACCCTTCGTCCAGCCGCGCCATCCCTTTTCCTTCCCCTCTTTAAGGACCATTTAGACAGGTGCTATATTTAGACCCATCATTTTTGCAGAGCTGGTAAACATGTCTTGCTACCAGTGGTGTGGTCTGACTTGACTTTTGAAGGAGATGGTGAAATGAGTTGTGTTTGGCTCAGCCTGAAGGGCTTCCTGGTAGTGACCTTTGGAGGGAGCAGTAAGGATACCTCCCCCCCCCCCCCTTGGGACTGGTGGTTGTGCAGGACGGCTCTCACGTTGGAGGCTCTTTGAGACGGGGACAACTTTTTTTGTTTGATGTGCTTGTTAACAGCCTGGCATCGTGACTGCTCACGAACACGACTCCTGGACCATAAACAAATACGTACAAATAGTAGTGGTCCATTGAAGAATCAAGTAGCCAGTCAGTCCAGAAAATGAAATATTTGTGCAGTTGTTAATTCTCCTCATTCTGTCCCTCACACTGCACTGGAGATTATGCAATTTGCCTTTTGTCTCCAAAAATACAACTGGGTTTGGTTGCTGCTGTGTTATCATTACTCCATCAGCTGGTACTGGCTATGTATTAACTGGCAACACCACCAAAACCCTGGGGGACACCTTCACACATCCCAGAAGCAGAATGTACCTAACGAGGCAAGGCGGACAAAATGAGGCTTACTGACACATGTGGGTCTCCAAGGCAGATTGAGATTGACAGGGAAGTAGTGAGTGGCAAGGGTTGGAAGAGAGATCCAATGTAGCTCTGCAATTGCCGAGGCTGACATTTAAATTGCAGGCAGCCGTGGGCTCATTCCAGGAGCCGCTTGCGGTTGGATGGAGTTTTGATCATTTAGAGAAGAAGCAGGGAAAAAAAAAAAAAAAGGGAAAAAAAAAGAAAAATCAAATTGTTCTCGGAAATCATGTTTAATGTAGAAATCTGGTTAATATTAAATTGTAATCTGCAGTTTTCAAGTATACTATTCCTCGAGGAAAATGTTTCCTGTTTGAGGGCCGTGAGTATTAAGGGTTCCCTTATTACATCACTTCCTATGTCAGACCCAACAAGCCTTCAACATGCATTAGCGTATTGATAATGGTAATTTCGAAATGATTGTCTGAAAAAAAAAATAAATCTGGGCAATACTCCAATCATATGGATCAATTTAGCTTTAGAATAATGGGGCCAAGCTGGTATTTTTGACACGGTATCCAAATAGTACTTTCACGAGAGCAGTAACGCTGGAGGTGTTCTCCACTGCAATTCAGTTTCAGGAGCATGTAGTGTTTGGCCCTCAATTACAGCACCAGGTCGATTTATTCACTGCTAAACTGACTTTGCAGGCAGAATTCCCCTTAATCCCACACAAATTGCAAATTGATAACCGTGCACGGAATGGAATGAACATTATGCACCCAAGTGTAATAATTTATAATAATAATAATAACCCACAAAATATCTGGGACACTTTTACAAAAACACAGCAAAAACATGTATTACCAAAAAAAAAACCCCCAACCACTAATAACCAATTCTGCCAGCAAATAGTATATGCACAGCCCAGCAAGCCTCACAAATTATGAGGAAGGAATTTTTGCAGGAAGACACCACTTATGCTTTCTATAAAATACTGATGGAAAGAGCTTTCCAGAGATGTTGACAAGAACAGAAGAAGGCCAGAAGTCTACTTTTAACTCCATCAGGCTTAAAGACTGTCAGTGGTTTAACATTTTAGTTATGATAACGTGATTCATGAGTCTTCTGCAGGAATAGGCCGCTCACGGTGTCACGGTTATTTAAAAACTGGTTTAGAAAGTTTTCAGTCTCACGTTGGTTGAAAGTGTTCATCGGAAACATCAGCTAAATACATTTCTCACCGTGAAAAGAAAGAAATTATTGAAAATTTCAATTTGTCATTTCTTTAGAAGTTCAAAATAGGCTTTATTATTTTTTTTTTTTAAAGATAAACTATAGTAGAAGAAGGTGAAACTCTAAACAGAACGTTTCTAAAGGAATCTCAATGAAATGTTTTCGTTAACTGCAGCATGCACTGACTTGAAAAAGTTCTTGGGTGCTGTACACACTGCTTTTCTTGGAATGACAATGGTTTGCTCCCAAGCATCATTGTTCACACAAGAAGTCACTCCTCAGTTAAGGAAGTTGTCGCCTAAACGGCTCCAAATGCACTCCTGTGTAAACTAAATCGCTGTAGTCAGTTGGCTTCTTTAATCTTTACGTTTGTTCTCCCTAAAAAAGGTTAATGTCAGCTGTTCTGATCGTATGTGAAAATGATTCGATTTGATAGGTAATTTAGTTCTCAATGCAACCCTCTAGACCTTAAAATATCTTTTAACAGGACTATAGTCTCTTTGAATGGACCTTTGTATTACTTGATGAAAAATAATTCTATTTCAAAATTTAAATATAGCTGTATTTTCATCACTCGATCCTACAGTCTGATTATTTGCTAAACATTAACCTGCTTTTAGAGATTAGAAATGTAGGAATAACTATGCTGATTTGTGCAGAGCACCCACAGGAGTGCGGTGCCTTCAGCAGGGTTTCAGTGGGTCCAAGCACAACCCTTGCCTTTCCTAAAGAGTAAGACCGAATGTCAGATGTGCTGAGATATATGTTTATCCTTGCTATTTCCAAACAGTATTAATGAACTGGTATTTCTTTAACATGTGAAGGTAATCTGAGTGAAATAAGTGATAAAATCAACAATACCTACAGTTCCAGCAAAATATAACATACAGTCTAAATTTGTACGCAAATTCTTTCTTTTCTTAGCAAGGAACACAGCGTGTGTATTTCTGACCTATTCGAAAGTGTCTCAACCACATATTACGTATTAGAAAATCGATCGGTTTTTGTGCTGTTCAAGATACGTGGCACTACACATTGTATTTGAATGTATCATCACAACATACAATGCAAATGCAAGGAAAATCGATCAGTTTGTCATACCGTGGATGTGCTGCACTTTGCATATATTATCCTCTTTTATTTACATGCGTATGTAAAGAAATGGTATCAAAAATGTACATAGATGCTTTCCCCTCTACTAACATTGAAAAAAAAAAAAAAAAGATCCTGTTTTCTCTCGAGGAGATAAGGAAAGAGGTAAAGCAGAAAATCTATCCTTTCTTTAAGTTTTGTCCCCTGATGTAACTCAGTTGAAATCAATGGCTGGCTGCTCAGCTGATGAAAAAAAAAAAAAAAAAAATGCCGTTTTACTGAAAACAAGCTGAGAAGGAAAATATCTTTTCCTCTCACTTATACCAGGCAGCTACAGAAAATTAGTGCAGAGCAATAGGTCAGTTTTTCTGCTGAAATCACTTCAAGTAAATTCACCTCTGCAGGACCTGCTCTTCTTCCTCCCAAACTAACATAAAATCTGCAGCTACTACACGGACAAAACCGGACTCGGTTCCCCTGATGTTCACATCACACAGAGCAAGATTTACCCTGCCAAAGTGAACTGGACCAGAGCAAAAAAATCCCTCACAGTGGGACTGGAGACAGCCCTTTGCATTTCATACAAATACTCCAGATTTAGATGAGCCTGAAGTTAATTCGGGACCAGTGACTAAACCGGTGCGAATCGAGGTACTGCCACTGAATTCTGCAGCTGGAGATTTGGCACTTGGCCCACGCGCAGAGATTTATACCGGGCTAACAGAAAGCAGACTTCATCCTTCCCGCCACCCTTCTGTTTGTCCGTCTCCCTCCTGCTAACGCAGGACAGCTCGGCAGAGTAAATCACGTTGCCGGCCCGGCCTCCGGAGCTGCAGCTTGTAAAGAGGCTTTTGCAGACTAGCAGAGTCATACCCTAGAACAACAAAATCCATTGGCAATAAGAGCAGAGAGAAAGCGGCTCATTTTTCAAGGGCTTTCCAGCCTGCTTTCTGCTTCGGCTCCATCCAGGAGCCAGCCTTACAGACCTACCAATATTTTCATAATTAACTGACCAGAATTTTCATAATTTGTAAACACAGTAAAATAGCTTTGAGACATAGGCTGTGCAGTCAGAGCAGTGGTGTGCGATGGGGGAACGGGGCCGGGGTGAGGGGCAGGAGGGGGACATTTCCTCAGGCAATTTACATTTGACTCAGGAAATCTGGGAGGGTGCCCGCTGCAGTTAAGTGATCAGGCTCACGACTCAAAGCGATTTTTCTTGAAGTGTCACTGCAACACACAACCACCATGTGTTCTTTCTTGGCTCAGTTTTCTGTGTTGATGCTCCAAAACTTGGATGGGCTGCTCCAGCCTGCCCGGTTTTCATCCATTTGCTTCAACAGGGAAGAGGACAAAACTGCGTTTTGATGCATGTGCGAGTGCTCCCCTAGCCCTCCTCCTCCTCCTCCTCCTCTCACTTCCACGCAAAGGGGCCCTCCTGATTTTTGGGATTTGGACAAAACTGCTAGGAGTTAATGGACAACAAAGTCTAGGATGTGTGTCTCTGTACAGGAGACAGAGGCTATGCGAGGAAAAGGAATAAAAAATTTCAGAAGCAATCCAACTTGCGTTTGCCAGACTCAGCCACCTCCTCCAACCTGCCAGCTCCTAACTAGAAGTGATCGGCCTGACCCTGTGTTGCTCTGCACGTGGGCTCATCCCTTACGATGGGGTGTGATGGGTGCAGAATGCTTCAGCTCAGAACTGGACCCACACGGGGACCCCTGGGCTTGTGAGAAGTGTAACGAGATCACCCAGAGCCGGGAGCAATCAGAGCACGAGCAGAGGATCATGTCCGAAGGCTCTAAGTAACTGTCAGCCCCATCGTGCCAAAAGAAGACACTCATGTGGTGCTGTTTCACGGGGATGATTTAATCCTTACCACCATCTGGATTCTAGCTGGAGGCCACCCACCCAAGCACTGACCAGCTCATACATTGCTTAGCTTGGATGATTTGATGTGATCATGACCTGAGGCTGTATAGCTGTCATAGGGGAAGAAATAAAAAACAGCTTCGTTTACAGAACTGAGTTCAGTTTCACCTCCCAGTGAAAAACAAAACAAAACAAAACCAAACCCCAACAGAATTGAAAGTATAGTCATTCTGAGAATTGCAAAATCGCCTGTGACTGACAGCAATTTCTACGGGGCACACGGTAGTGATTTATGTCTTGAAAAAAGCAGCTGGCATGGCTGAAATCAGAGCCATGGCCATCCTGAGCGCTGCCAAGTCAGCATACCAGTGAGGGCCCAACGCATCTATCACCTTCCTCCTCTCCATCTTGGGTTTCTCCTCTTGGCGGCCGGCAGCACGGCTGCAGCACAGTGTTGTGGCAGAGATGGATGCTGGACACGCTTGGCAAGAGCAAGTGATTGAGCTGGCCATGGCCACGGCTCAGCTCAGGCCGTGGAGTGGGGGTGAGGTGCTAGAGGCAGCGGTAAGTAGAAAATGACACATGCTGACCTTGCTGCCTGAGAAAATGCCTCTGAAGAGGCCAAGAGCCAGCCAGCACATGCTTGTGGGTGGAAGGACCATGCCACACTGACTTTTCTGCTGCTTTTTGGTTGGTTTTTTTTTTGGAGGATATTGTTTTCCTCGGCATAATAAAGCAGGTCAGCCCCAGTCAGTGATACATCAGACTTGTTCTGGTATATCTTCACTCCTCTGTTGCCAAGCTCCAATGTTCCCCTGCTGCTGTTTCTGGGCTCACCTTGATTTCTCTTATTTCATATTTTGGTTCTCAACTAGATCTCACTAATGCACCTATCCCTGACTTGCAGAATCTCCCTCCTTTTTTAATGCTAAGATCTGTTCAGCTTGGCTAACGTATGTTCATCTTAACCTACAGTGGTTTTGCTCACTCTCAGTCTGGTGTGCTGAGATCTTGGACTCCAGATCTGTGGCAGGCACCATATCCCAACCCAAGAGGCCATCGGCACCAACCCTCTGAGCTGCCCCGCCGCTGGCTGTTGCTGGCTTTCACTTAAGCAGACCTGCAAAAACGAGATGCCTCGACTAAGCATGTCAGTGTAGGGCTTTTTGAAGAACTACCTGTAAAGATAAAAGAGAATCCAGTCTCCAAACCCACCTTGGTTTTGGATCACCCTGACGTGCTTGTTCCCAACAACCTACTGACCTGCGGTGACTTGTCTCCGAACTGAGCTGTCTGAATTAGGTGTGCAACATTCCGGTAAGCCTCAGACTTTATCAGCCTGGGTGGTAATGGATCTAGCAGCGTCAGAGTGAAAGGACATGCCTACCTGCTCTCCAAGCTGGCCCGATACGAGCCAGCTCCAGTCTAGCAGCCTTGTAGCTGCATTAACGTGGCACCTCGCCCAAACTAATAAGTCCCGTGGAGAGACGCCATGTTAACATGGCCATAAAGCTTCCAGACTGGAACAGCTTCACGGGTAGGTCTGCCGAGGAGCCCGGGTCTGTCAGCATGGAGAGAGGTAGACCTCTTTTTTGCTGCTGTTCTTCGTTTTTGAATCCGATCTCAGCTGAGGCAGAAGACCTCCCAGCTGAGGTATGCCCCTGAGTATGGGGCAAAGGTGCTGCCCTTGTAGCACCCTCCAGCACAAACTGTTCGATGTCGGGTGGTTTTCCTTCCTTCCTCCCAGGCACAACACATACGAAGCCGCGCATGTGCTTGTGTGCACAGGCACACATGGACACCTAAGAGTTTTGGTCTGATCCGTTCAATTTTGAAAGCAACCTGGAATAATTTGGCCAAATTATAGAAAGGAACGCCATGTCCTGTTTTCTTGTGATATTTTTTTTTTTCCCCTTTCATTAAATGAAAGATAAATGGCAGATAATGACTCACTCATCTCGATCCACCTTATAAGCCCCACAATCAAATCTTATTGCAAAGGCATCTAAGGTATGTAGTGCTGAAGAAAAGTGCTTGTCAGGAGGGATAGAGAACAAAGGGTACCTGGAGGTTAGTAAATGTTTTTCATGGGTTCTGTAAGCTGTGGTTTCCTCTATTGGGGGTGTTATACACTTTCAGCTTTCTAGCTCCTCTGTCAGACACCCAGCCAAACAAGGGAGTGATTAGCAGAGCTCCCTTGTTGAGGCTATTGTTGTAGGTATGGTTTTAATACACCCACAGTTCTTGGCACTGACGTTCATTTTCTGACTCCAGGAAATCTTGAACTGTTTATTGATTCAAAGGCAAGAAATAGAACATTGAGATGGAGCTAATTGGCCGGAGACATAATCTGCAAGTCACCCAAATAAATATTTCCATTAATTGAGACCCAGTTTTGTGGGAGGAAAAAGTAGCCTGGTTTAATCGTGATAATTTCTTGCAAATTTACATTTTATTAGTTTGTTTTTCTGTGGACAGACCCCTAAGTGCAGGCGTAGTTGAAGATGTCACATGTCACTGATGTCACAACCCAAGTTCCAGGTGCCCACACTTTGCCTGCTCTGGCCCTGATGAAGGCTGGCCTTGCTCTGCAGAAGGGTGGTTGGTGCCTGCGACATTTCAGTGTTTGCATGGGAAAATGGCCTGCAGAGACCTCTGGTCCTGCCAGCCTGGCTGCTTTTTTTTACCTATGAATGCCCTTCAGTGATAGATGGGATCGGATGTGCCTCAGATATCTAAATTGGGTGTTCACTGTCCTGACGAAAGAGTCACACAAGCCTGCATCAATCCCTAAAGAACATTCTCTGCTATGTTGGACTCTTTCTGGCCTTTTTAAATTTTGCCCTTCCATGCTTAGAAATGTCCGTGGGCTTGCTGCTTTGCTTCATCAAAATTTTGCAAGAAGCAGACACGGTCCCGAGCTGATTTGGGCAAAAAGGAGCCCAAGTTTTAATGGGAACACATGCTACAAAAGATGATGTTAGTGGGAACTGAATCCCCTCTGTCCTCTCTCTCCATCCTCCAGTAACTGGCATCTGACAGAAGGAGAGGCTTTGGCCCTCCGTTCATCTTTCCCCTCAGCGTTCACTTGTCAGGCGATCAGGAGGACGGCAGCGATCCAAAGTACTCGGAAGAGAAATAGGAATAAAGACAGACCAGAGAGCAATATTTATAATGTTTCGTTCTTTGGAACAGCAAGGGCTGGGTTATACGCATGAAAGCTCTTGCACTGGAGAGAAACACTGTGCTGGCTAATGTATCTCGGCAACCCTTTTTCTAATTAAAAAGGACTCCTCTCTTCCCTGCCTCTCATTTTACAGCAAATTAGATATGAAATCAGATCTGCTTTCTCTGCTTCTCTGAACTCTAATGACAGCTTACCATTGAGAAACATTTTGTTTGGGCCTAAGAGAGAGGGCGGAAGCCAAGAACAGTCTTCACAGTTTGAAATACACTGAGAAATGCTCAAGAAACTCCCTTGCTGCCGCGGCACCAAGACCCATGCACGCCACAGTCCGAGAGCAGAGCCTCAGGCCAAGGAGGAGAGCGAAAGAGCTGGGGATTGAGAGGGGAACGATTGCAAGTGAATGACGACGATGTGGGCTAAGGTGCTGCTTGTCACGGAATATCAAGCAGGTAGATTAAAAACCCTTCATACTTAAGTTCCCACTGGTAAGCACAGAAAATTAAAATCTTCACTATCTGTGCAAAGAGACAGGGGTATAAACCCACCTCAAATCCTCATCTTCTCTAGAGGAAATGTTTGACCGACCCCAGAGTAAATGGAGCCTGGGAATTCTACAGAGGAACCTTGTCAGGACTGAAAAATGAGCCCACCTCGAGGTATGTTGTGAACAGGATAAAAACCCCATTATTGCATCTTCTCAGGAGCCATGGTAAAGTGCCAGTGCTGGAAAAAAAAAATCTTGAATTCAATCAGTTCATGGAATCGAAGGATGAAAAAGCCCTTTCCTCCCTGCCTCAATGGCTGCGGGATGTGGTGCAGTACAGTCTTCTGCATCACATCACGGCATGAGGAGACCATGGCTGTGGGGTGCCCTGGACATCAGCTCAGAGTGACACCTCCTTTAGGTCCGTTCCCCTGCAGAACTGCTCCCTCAACCGCGCTCCTGAGTTCACTTGCTCAATTCTACTGGAGAAATCCCTTAAGGTACATAGACATATCCTCACTGCAAAGAACAAAACCAGCCCTGGAATGCAATGGCCTGTCTAATCCTGTTATTTTATTTTTTTCCCGAGTGCGGAAGTCCTCTATTGTTTATCAGTGTTTGATAAGCTCATACTGTAATTTGCCAGTCACAAAGGACTGGCAGAAAGGGAAAGGATTTGACTGACTCTGAAAAACCAAGGAGTGCCTCTGTTAATCTCCCTGCCATTCTTCCGGCATCCCTGAAAGGCAAATACTGGTGGCTGGGGATGATTGATGGGCGGCTGGCAATGGCAAGATGCCCCTGAGCCAATCGGCAGGCCAAAGGCTCAGCTACACCTCTGAAAGTTAAGCAATCTCACTAAATCGTGTGTGATAAAATTCTAATCTTTCGGCTATAAAAACCTGGTCAAGGGAATGTTTTGGTGCAGTTGTTGAGTAAGAAGATAATCAAGATCGGAAGAAATGGAGAAGTTTCTTGTTTAACTTCTAATCACTTTTTCCCTCCAGGTTTCTTTAACTCCAAGTCTAGTCCGAGGAAAGACATTTCTCTTGTCTGCTAAAGTCCCCCCATTGCACTGCTGAATATCAAATCAGAGAGCCTGGAACTAAGTGCAGGGATAAAAGAGTACATGCGCAAGCACACACACACCCCAGCTGTTTTTGTTGGGGTTTTGTTTGGTTTGTTGGTTGGTTTTTTTTTTTCAGTGGAGAGCTCTGCAGAGCCAGGCTTTCACTGGGAAACCAAGAGTTCAGGTAGATGCACCAACACAGCAGCAATTTCCACACATCCCAGCAACATTCTCTCTCTGGTTGTCTGTGCATCCACCCTGAGTGGACCCCGACAACCAACTCCATCTGGAGCTACTGAGCCAGGAGAAAAGCTGCAGCTCTTCCTGGGGAATACACACGGTACCAAGGAGGAGACTGAAATGTGGGCTGGGGGAACTGCAGGGTGAGAGGGTAGAACCCCTCTGAGCCCTTCCAGTGCACTGCTACTCCTGCCATCCACCGAAGACAGTGCTTCAGAAGGCAGGTGAAGGATATCACCCTTCAGGCTGCGTCCCCCCTGAGTCCATACCTCATCAGCACTGCTGCCACGATGAGGGCCTCGACGTTATTGTTCCTTCTGCAAACCTGCTGCCTTGCAAAGGGACACAAATCCTCTCGTGCTGCTTCTTCCCCTCTGTGATCTGCTGATCAACCAAGCTGGGTTGCAGCAAGTCACATCGCAATCTCATAAGGGTACTGCTGAATCACAGAAACATGCCCAAATCAAATAACAGCAATAACAGGAACAATAACAAACATTCATTTGTATGCTCTAGGGTAAGAGGTCCCCGAATGCCTTAACAGAAATAACTAAAAATCAAAATTACAATAAACAAAGGCAATATGCTTATATAAAAAAAAAATAATATCCCACTTCGAGCACTCCTACCACTTAATCCCATCTATCAATAACGCAGCTGCACTGCAGGGACTGTTCAGCATCTTTCTTTATTTTTCTAGGCATCCTGGCTGCATGTAGCACATTAAATGACTCAGAGTTCCAACAGGCGATTTTGAAAGTCACTCTGTGGCTGCTACATGTTTGCTTTTCTCTTGACCTCACCGCTCATATCTTGCTGTTGTTGCAAAACTAATTCATGGGTTAGATCCAAAAAAATGGAAACTGCACTCCCTTCAGATTCTTGCATTTCTGAAAAAGTCCTTCCTGCTTCCTGTTTGCACTCTCGGCAGTGTTTCCAAAACAAAATTTCCACTGCCTTTGATAAACACAGAGCCACGCTGAGCAGGAATGCAAGCTCCAGGTCAGTGGCACATCCAGGACAACCCAAGAGAGTGATGTGCTCGTAGAGAAGTCTGGAAATTTTATTTTTATCCATAAAGAGAGTGATGTGCTCGTAGAGAAGTCTGGAAATTTTATTTTTATCCATAAAAGAGAGGCTGCAGGCTTCCGGCCTCTTTTGGATGCAGGTGGGATAGATGGAGCTCACCAGGCTACAGCACTTATCTAACCACGGTAACAGGTGCCCTGAACATCTGCTATTTGGCCGTACGTGAGTTAGACAGACGTGGACCTCTCAGCCCTTTTGTAGTGAGTGTTAGGACTGAAGTTAAATGACAGTGCAAGCTTTCCCCACAGCGTGTACAACAGTTTTATACCAGGAGCTCGAGGATCAGCGAGTTTCTGCAAACACACTTAGAAACTGCCTTCGCTGTATGAACCGGTGGCGAGGGCTGATAAACAAAAAGGGATGATTCTGTGAATCCCAAAAGGAACCAGACTGAGCCTAACAGAGTAACGTATAGAGGAATTTTCAGCAATACTGATAACCTTGGCCACTAAGGAGTTACAAACCAGCTACCAGAGTCATGAGATGATCTGAGTTAAATAACGAGAATCTTTTAGTTGTTTTTATATGGTGTCTGACCCGTCTGTCTCTGGGATAATACTTTCTCTTCAGCCTTTCAAGCTTAAGTTGAAAAAACTTTGAAACACTTCCTATTTTATTTTCAGTGAATGCTTGGACCCTTCTGGATGTAGTTGAGTCCAGCAGCTGGGGTGTGAGAAGCTGCTGTGAAAGTACCAGTGCTCTGTCATGATTTCTACTGACAAGGTTGGGGATAATTAAAACAGAACTGGAGGGAAACAACTGGGTAATTTACTCATCCCAGTTTCCTACAGATTCTATGGCGCAAAAAAAAAAAAAAAAAGCCCAAATCCCTACTGAGATGAAGAGTTTACAATATAAGGAGATGAAGAAGTGTTTGTCCTGGCTGAAAATATTACCAATTTCTACTTTTGTCCATTCAACATTTACCCAAGGCTACCTAATTCTAGGGGCTGTTTTCAGAGTCACGACGTGAACTGTCCTCTGCAAATGGAAAAGTTTGCTTTCTGACTGTCGCTGCCCATCAAAGCTGAAGCGCAGCGAGGCTCGCGCAGGACCATGAGGGCTCTGCAGAGCGTGTTGCTCCTGGACGCTGCACATCAGGGCAGTTTTCCCAAGCCCTTGCCAGGGCTGGAGCAGGGCCGCCGGCTCCATCACGCTCCACCACCAGCCCTCGGCACAGACAAGGCAGGCAAACGCCCAGGACAGCAGACAACTTGGAAAGCAAATTCCCCACGGCTCAGCTGTCCGTTTTACCCTGTCAATAGTCCCAGAATGCCCAGACAGCTGCTACGAACAGATGGGATGAAGGAAACCATCATGGGGAAGGAGAATGTCACTGTCCCCATCTCTCTCATTCGTTTGGCAGTAAGAAGCTCAAGGTTTTGGACATCTCCCCCAGTCCACTGTCCTGATCCTTTTTTCCTACCTATCCCTTTCCTTTTGAAGGCTGAGACAACCTGAAGGCTGGGACAACCTGAAGGCTGTTTCTGAGGCAGCAAAATTTCTATCTCCTTGAGCTGCTGAGAAGCCTTCAGCGGGCTGCGGATTCCCCTCCCTGGTGCCTGTGTTTCCTCAATGATCTTTTATCATTCATTAGTTTTATTTATCTCATCATTAGATGAGAATCTGGTGAGTCTTTAACTCAATTGGCACAAAGACGTTGAGGTTATTAAACGGAGTATCATTACTGCCATCTCTGCAGGTATGAAGCAAGTCAGTTGAAACTGGCTGGAGGTTTTGAGTGGATCAGTAAATGGAAATTGCAGACACCTGGGCTGTGCAAATTATGCATGAACTTGTTTTACAGCTTCCGTTGATGCCAGATGAAAGTTACTTGGACGCACTAGAGATCTGCAGGTGATGGTTTATGATGGCAATAGAGTTAAGTGTGGCTAGAGAAAAACATGATTACACTTCAAACGTCCAGTTAGGTCTTTGCTTTCTTAATATTGTTGCAGCTTATCTGGAACACCTTATTCTGTAATTTCAGGAATAAGGTGGCTAAATGTTAATGTTTTTCTGTTTTGTTTTCCTGGTATAATTTTTTTTTTCTTTGTAAAAACTCAAATATCTCTTTCACAACTAGGGATCTTCTGCAATTACAGTGTCAGTCATCATTAGCTGTATTACCTAGATTTCGTAATTCGTGCCTGGCACCTGGACTATATTTGAAAAATGTCATTTTATATTTGCTCAGATACTCACAGAAATGTGTTTGGTGACGGATACTAGTCGTACAGTGGTTGCAAGCAAGTCTGGTCTAAAATATGTATTTGTTTTTGTGAAAAAAAGTTGAAATAAAACTTTGCAACTTTTAAAGCATTCCCCCACATGTTAACTCTGTGACAAAGGGAACTGCTTTGCCCGTCCTGCAGAGAGAACGAGCTGAAAACCAGAGAGATTTAGTCACTTCACTCAAGTAAGTGTAGAAGAGCGGTACCAAAAGTTCACCTTTTTTTCCTTGTCATTTTAAAATCTTCTTTTCTACCTTTATTATCATCAGCTTTCTGTGGGCAGCCACTGGACCTCCTGCATGTGATGCATCATGGCTACCTGGTGAGAATAAGATCTGCGTGGACAGTGCTGCTCACAGAGAGTCCAGGCAGGCTATGGCAGAATGGTTGTGTTGTGTGAGTGAGAAGTACCCCAAAGCTTCAGGAGTTTTATACCTCCGTAGCAGCTGTGTACAGACATAATTCAGTGTAGCTGGTTTTCCTTTGCTCTAAAGGAACCGCATCTCCATCGTGCTTTTATCACAGCCACGCACATAACAATGGATAATTCCTCCTCTGCCTTCATGCTCTGAGATGTGTCCTCAAACTGCAGAACCGGGGAGCCAAGGACAGGACAGCAGTGTGGGAAAAAGCCTTTGCACATGGAAGGCAGAACATCTGCAATAAAGAAGTTCTCTGGGCAAAGAGATCTTTCAGGGAGCCATTCCCTAAGGTTATTTATAGCATGGCTGAGCCTTTTCTCCTCACACAAGGCGTGTGGTATTCGATTTGGCAATTCCTTGGCCATCTGTGATTTGAGATTAAGCATCATTACAATAATTCACTATGATCTGTGCAATCAGTCAGCTCTTATTTTTTTCCTCATTCTTTTACGTCTGCCTCACTGCACCAAGTTCCACGCAAAATCCTTATCACGGCTGGGTTTTAAGTCTTACTGGTGGGTGCAGACTTTCCACGGCTGTCACAGACTATGGCAATGTACTCAGGAGGGCCAGCGCTCTGTTATATGTCTGCCCTTTGTACGTTGGGCAAAACAGCTCCATAACAGAGCTATGAGTGGCACCCCAGTGCAAACAGACAGAAAGAAGATGCCGAGTCAGCATACAGGGAGTCCTCTGAGAGTTACAGAACCGGGACAGGTAGTATAGATCAGTGACAAACCCGTATGTTTTCTTTGAAGTTGAGCGTTAACGATTGGCTCGACGCCAGATTTGGTGACAGGTCTCAGACATACTTCCCACAATCCCCAGTCTGTAACCTTCTGGGTCGTTAACCATTTTTTCTGATAGGTGTTCCCGTGTGGGGTTGCACAACTCCATCAGGACCCCTCGCCCCAGTAAAGGAAAAGGAATTGGCTATTAAATAACTGCTAGCCCTGTCCTCTTTTAACCCACTGTGAACGTCTCACCGTGCAACACTAAATTCACACTCCTACGAGAAGATTAACACGAAACATGAAGATTAAGCTATTTCTTTTTTTTCTTTCTTGCCCAAAGACTATCAAAGAATCACAACACGCTTTCCAACGCCACTTTACTTTTATCTGCATGAGGTGAGTTATTATCTACTCAGATGACTTCATGCGTTTTCCCTTCCACCTCCGAAAGTCGATTATGACTGACCTGAGAATTTCACTTTCAATGGAGGTTTTTCATGCAGCAAAAAGAGGATCATTTCAATTTACACCTAGGAGCCGAAGTCACGCTGGTGAGTGGGGTTATCTGCCTGGTCCCATCTTCTACAACGTGACTTACGCTGTGATCGTTACCCACTGGGTTTCTGCACACAGCCTTTTTCCCATCACCAAACTCACTTTTAAACGTCTCCTGAGGCCAAAGGGAAACACTTTGGATGTCGCTGGCTCTGAAGCCTTCACTGTGCTGCAGATAGCGATGTGCCTGTGGCCCATGTCTGAGTGCAGATGGGAGCCTGTACTGGAGCACCCCATGCCCTCAGTCATGTACTCACCGTGTGTATTAACGCTGAATGAAAGAGTAAAGCAGAGATTCAATCCGTGTTTATTTTGAAATAATCTCTGGAAACATAACATGATAGCAACTCGAGTGACTCCTTTCCTTTTGGCAGTTGCAGCTCTTCTTGAAATAAACAGGTAAGTTACAGGCCTCGGGGGGATTTTAAAAACCACTTGTCCCTCAATCATTTTTCCACTTTCCAGCTACTACACAGTACAAAAAGACTTAAATGATATTTATGTTCCTGTAGAGTTTGGCAGCATGGTCCTGTGTTCATAATGGGCTATGTTTTGGGGACTTGGGGAAGGGGGGGAGAAATTTCCACTCATTTTGTATAATTATGATATAGAAAATATTTGTAGATCATGTTTTTGGACCGTAACTAATGCGCTGTTCAGTCCTGCCTCCTACGTGAGCCTGACACATTTGCCCTAATGGGGACTGGGGGGTGTGCAGGGTGGGATATTTACACCCTGATGGCTTTTTCAGTGACATCATTGAACAGACTCAAGAAGTTGCAGTTTCAGGGCTGGTCTTCATCACCTGGTGTGTTTAGAATTCCCTCTGTCACAAACAAAACAAACCACCAAGGAAAGAAACACCCCTTAAAAATTCTCAGCTCACCCATGTGCAATTTAAAAAAAAAAAATATTGTCCTGGTTTCTGTTTTCTGGTGTGTGGAGCAGTCAACGGTGAAAATCACCAGGGAAAAAGCACGCATGGCTACCTGGAGTGGCCATATTTAAGTAAAGTTTACATCTTGCTGAGTGTGCAGCTTGGGTGTATGATTTTGGTGACTTTGCTGTTGCACTTTCCTACGTTTTGGAGCATTATATATAATCCTTAGTTGTCTGTCAGTGCACTGGGAGAAATGAGGTGTCCTGTGTTGGAGGGTTTAGGATTACAGGGTTCATTATCTGGCATTCAGAAGGAGTTTCAAACGGAAAGGCCAGGTCCTGGGAATTACTGAACGTTTCTCCACGCCTCTCAGGACACGCTTTGCACAGACTGTTCTGGGATGTGCTCAGCATTCTGCTGCAAGTCCTGCCCAGCTTCTACCCCCGGGCCATGGCGAGCCCTTATCTGCCATGGGGTAAACAGCTGCGGAGCTGACTCCAATGGGCAGCCGAATCCAGGACAGACTGAAGGCTCCCATCCAAAACAAAGCACCTATTTTTTCTTTTTATTTGCATACATCTCTCAAGGCCTGTTAGCCCTCTCTACCCTATGCGAGGTGATTTAATTGCTTTTCCTCTGACTCCCAAACACAAAGAGGAAAGAAATTGAGAACTTCAAGGCAAAGTAGATGGTTTTCTCAGTTTTCTCCATTCAATTAGCAATGCCCACAAATCCCGTCCATCTGATTAAATCCATAAAAATAATATCTTCCCACCCCACCAGCTCGCCATGCCCCTAAAAGCCCTAAATTAAAATAAACAGTTCCAGGCTTAACTTTTTTTGTTCATTGTAATCATCCTAAATCAGTGGCTCCAGCCTCTCTCACTGGCTTCTGTAAAAATAGTTCTCCTTTACTGCTAAACCAAGGCTTCTTTATACAGCCTCCGAGTGCACAAATGCTGCTCTTATTTACATAGAGAAATTACAAACAGGCTCTTGATTCTTTGATCCTGTGTATTCAAACAGCCCTGGGCTTCTGCTGATCCTGGCTACAGCAATCAGGTGCGTGGTAGTGGGGTTTGCCCTTATTATGGTGCAAAGAGCTCAGATTTTAACAGCCACAGCACCTATTTGGGCATAAAACCTTGGGAAGGAGAAAAGCTCTCTGTCCCATTCCTACTCCAGCGCTCTCAGGACATTGAACATTGTTCACTTTTTTTGGCATCCAAAAGTGGATCTGTTCCTGTTGGCCTTCAGTCGCAGAACCATGCCCGGTTCTTGGCTGATGTGGGAGGGAAAGTAGTTTTTTGGGATGCATCTCACCTGTAACTGGTTTATTTAACTGAGGCGTTGCTACAAGCCCGACACTGAGCACTGAATGACAGCATTGAGTGGTTCACTGGCAGCTTAGAAATCCTGCAGTCACAATGCAGCCTGAAGAGCAAGGCAGCCTTCGCTGCTCATTAAACGCGTCGTGCAGGTATGAGAAGCGGAACGGTTAATGGGCTCTAGAGGAGGCTGCACACCGACGTGAGGACTTTGTCTCTGCTACAGCACTGGTATGACCGGATCGTCACAAGCTGTCAGTACAGCAGCAAAGGGAGCCCTGGGAAAGAGAAGCCTGAGAAAAAAATACCCTGCAGAAAGCGCTGAGCAGATGCTTTCACTTTCCAGCAGCACTCTTAAAAATTTCATTTCGGTTTCCACCTGAAATATTGCCAGAAAACTTAAAACAAAACAGAAAAACCCTCACCAAAATGAGAGAGAAAAAGGAGAGGGGACTGACATCCTTTGGTATTTTATCTCTACTTTTTACTGTTTCAAAATGTATTTCCAGCGTCAAAGACTGGAGGAGGAAACTAGGATAAGAAGAATTATTTTCTTAACTTCTATTTTTTCCCCCAAACTTTACTCCAGGAAAAAGGAATTTAGGGAATGTTCCCCAATCTGAAAATGTAGAGGCATCTTTTTAAATTTCTGAATGCCAGGATGGATGCAAATATCTCATCAAAAGGAAATTTTACAGTTGATGCATCAAAACCATTTTTTTCTGCTTAACCTCCACCTCTACAAACCAGACACTTAATCAAGAGTCAATATTTTCCTTAAGAACAGGGAAAATTGTGATCAGGGGAAATTTTCTACATGTTTGCCTGGACATATTTCAACTGAACTGTTGCAGTGTTTTCATCCAAGCGCGGGAGTAGGGAGCAGTGCAGTTGGGGTGTGAGGCCTGACTGCTGAGCCTTGCTGGGGCCCCTCTAACAGCATCATTCAAGGCCAGGCTGTGCTTGAATACTAGAACCAGAAGAAGATCAAGATCGCCTGATTCTTAGCTGGGCTAGCTAAGCCCAGAAGAAAAGCTGAGATAATGCTGCTAAGAAAAGTTGAGGTGGAATAGTAAGTGATGCAAAAGTCAGTAAGATCCATAAAGTCCGTCCTTGCAGGTTGTTCCTGCCCCTGATTTCTTGCTTTGCTGTCCCTTATGAGGGGAATTTTATCCATAGCAGCCCCTCCGTGAGTTTTGCCCGAGTGGGAGGACGGTCCAGCAAGCAGCACTCTGCAAAAATATTTGTCTGTGAGGCTTGGTTATGATCTTGCTGCATTATGCAGGCAGCCTGAGCTCTTGCTACCTGGCCTTGACATCTCCAGCCTCTGCTTAGGTGAGGGTTAGAATTAAGGAATACGTTCTTCCAAGTCCTTCCTGGACAGATTGCCAGGCAAGACTTGACTTTGTGCATAGTCTTGCAGGCTACTGGGTTTGCAAGTATTTAACGGGGCTTTTTATTGTTACTAATATTACTTAGCTGCATGTGAGATGTTGGGCCAAATCCTGTGTTAATGCTGGCCTTAGCCAGCAATAATCCCCATCAATTTTATGTGAGCTTGCTACTAAGTAAGACCAGAGAAAGAGTGGGAAGCTTTGGGTTTCCTCCCCGAGCCTAAGTCACTGAAATCAAGTGGAAGGACTTCCCTCAGCACGCAGAGCTTCAGATCCTGGCACCGAGCAGAGCCCAAGAGCTTCCTGCTTCTGTCATTCTCTGGTTCCATCTCTGGGGACAACGTGTAGACGTGCCTCCGTGCAAGCGCGATGAAGAGATAAAATCCTTATTCCTCATGAAGACTGTGACTAATTCATAATGCCTCAACCAGGATAAATAATCCTCTACTTTCTCCTGAGTATCCTATCTGATAACCCTCATTCATCTCCCTTTACTCACACCCTGCCAAACCTCCTCGCTTTAGAGGACGGGAGGACCCTGCACAGCTAGATCACATTTTATCTTGGTTCATGGATCGCTCCTTATTTATTTAAACCTCCACTGCCTCCAGCTTCAGTAACGATGCTGCTGCCCTCAGCATCAATGCCTCTGCCAATAACAACAAGCTCCATTTAGTCTGCTACAGCTTCCTACAGAGAATTGTTTTCTCACTTTACTCCTGCTCCTCAACCATTTAAAAATAGGCAAAGCCTAAAAATTATCCCCAATAGGCTTTTGCATTCGTCCACTTTGAAACAAAGCCTTTACACATGTTTGTTCTATGGGGTCCCACTGATTTTTCCCCTTACAAACTTTTCTCCCATTGCTTTTTCAAACCCAAGCCTTTTCCTTCAAGGGCTTTTATATATGAATGTGAAAGGCTGGAAGGAGAGGAAAAAGAAAAAATGAAATGTATTTCTTTTATTTGATTACTGGTTCCTTATTTATGCATCTACATACATACAAGGGCAGATGCTGTGTTTTAATCCTGCAATAATTGGCTTTGGAAAAACAGTAGCTCATAATAATAATATTGTGAGTGGCCAGAATAAAAAGAGCTACTTGAATGATGGGGCAATTAATCATGCGTGCGTAGGCTAGCGTAACAGTGCCAAGCAGCCACTGAGGGAAAAATCATCTCCCCTACGTCTCCTCCTGTCTTCAGACCCACCTAATTGGCAGTCAAAACAGACTATCTCACTTCTAAATTTATCTGCCCCTTACACACAGGCAGAGCTAAAGGTCCCATTAGGTCTGCGGCAGCGGGTGCTCTGGTGAACATGCAGTGTTTCTACATAAACCACGTATGTATGAATAGCTAATTCCTGGCACTCTGCTTTCCTTAACAGCAACCTGGCAGCTGAGCAGCATCACGGAGACAGAGGCCGTGGTTCCACGATGCCAAGTGCTCAGGAGCGAGGCCTCCCATGCCGCTTCTGCCCTGCTGTGATGGGGCTGTCCCCGGCCTGGAGCAGGGAACTCAGAGCTGTCGAAAAACCCCAAGCAACTTTTTATTTGTATGTTTCTGGTGGTCTTTCTTCCTAACCCTGGATCTGTTTCCTGATCCAACTCGTGGTTCAGCCTCCAAGGAAGGGACCTGACACAGAGGGGAGGAGGGCTTGGACCGCGTGGTGCGTGCAGGGCTGGCAGGGGTAGGTCAGGCTGACCTGGGCAGTGAACCCTTTCTGCAGGGAAAGCGCAGCCTGAGAGGACTTTGCAGTGGCCTTGTGCTGTCCAGCCTCCTTCTCTCTCTCAAAATCAGAATGAAAATCAAAATGATGCTGTTTTGCCTGCAGGTCACTGCTTTGTAGCAAGGCTTGTAAGAGAAAATCAGTATTCTCCTGAACGTGCCACACGGGGAAGTTGCTGCAGTTGCCTGGGGGACAGCCCCTGTGTCAGCAGCTCTAGCTAAAGCCACTGGAGCTCCTCTGACCCCCTCAAGGGCAAAGGTCCAAATGATTTTGCTGTTTGGTGACTCCAGCTATTCTAAGTCTTCTTTCATGTTTTGGAGATGTTACTTGTGCCTTTTGGGGAAATGTCCTTGAACAGAGTACATCTATTCAGTCATGGGATATGATTTCATGGTTGGGTTTAAGCTGATCGAAGTCTACTGCTGCTGAAAGGGGAGATCCTGCCCGGCTTCTGCCTCCAGCTGTGAAGTCCCAGTGCCTCTTCTCAGCTCAGCGATTCGTGGGACCACGGCCAGGTCTGTGAGCTGACCCAGCTGAAAGCCAGTCCTCCTCCCTGCCCAGGTAGGGGGAAGTTGTCGCAGAAAAAGCAATTCACCTATTTGAGGTCCTCCAGACCTTCATAGGATCTCTAGGTCATCCTTTTTTTCCTTCTGAAAAGCATTCTGGCTTGGTGTCTTCCTGCCTGCTGAATGCCATTATTATTTCAGTGCACCGTGTCTATGATCTTTATGCTCTTAGACAGAAGGGGAAGATGTTTTCTCTCCTACCTCCACCCCTTTCACACACACTCCAAAATCTCGGAGTCTTGCTGGAGACACCAACAAGCCTCCCCGCTCCACATGGACAAGTGCAGTCTTTCCCACTGGAACCAGCATGTGCAATAAACTTGAACTCCCCGAAAGCACCGAACAGACAAGATCAAATCCATTTTACTCACAGCCCTTCCTGTTCACAAGCCTTGTTTATTAGCTTCTGTGGTGTGGACAAATTTACCTGATTACATGGTAACCTCTCTGAAAACAGGAGAACTCATGCTGTAGCTCATTCATTAACTCCTGATAAACTATGTCAACAACCTGGATCAACACTTGTATCAAGCTTTCCTGGAAGCTGACCTTCCGAGCAGCATTCTGGCATTTTTGAGATGTACACAATTAGCGGTGAATGTGCAATCAGGCAGAGTTCTTAGAAAGGGGAGCTTGTACGGGAGGAAGCCTAATGGAAGGAGAACTGGTGAGGGTAAAAGTGCTCTTCCCATCTCGGGCATGTTGTACTATTGAGGGGGTGCTACTAAGTCTACGAACCTAGCGTTTCTTAAAGATACTTCAAAAAATAATTTCCAATGCTGATTTCCCATTTCGCATGCACTGTTGTCATCTGGATGCAAGAATCTATAAAGAGAGAAATCTCTTCGGAGAGTTCATTTGACAAAATGTTGTGGGATGGAACTTTCTCCTTGGTTATACTGTAGAAACAGTAAGGCTGAACTGGAAGAATTCAGAGGAGAATTGGCCTCTGGTCTTTATACATTGCATGTTGAAAAGTTTGCTCCAGTATAAAAATACAGGCTGTATATCCGAAGTTAGCCCACCAGAAAAGAAAAATAATAAAGAAAGTAGCTTTGAAAGACTGGGCAAAGGTCTGGAGGAGCCACAGTTTTCCTTCCCTGCAGTAAAGCGTGGCTAAAACAACACAAACTCCTATGGCTTACTAATTTTTCAACCCAATATTTTCACATAATTTGTGTGCTTTATAAGCCTTGGAAAACCCACAAGAGGCCACACATTTCTGATGTAATCGTCTTTGAATTCAACAAAGACCATTACCATGTCAATGAGGGGGATGGTTTCAAAGAGCAGAGGGTGGTTTTGCAGAGCACCCAGAGGGGATTTTCACTGCAGCTACTGAAATAATAAACTCCTCTTTCCCCCTCCCTTCCAAATTTTGGCTCCAGCTGGAGACATTTCAATAGTTTAGTTCTAATCGCAGATAATTCTTTTTTTATTGTGTCATTTTGGATGCTGTTATTATACATAACAAATGTTGCTATGTTACTAGACCATAAAGTCTGAGCTTTAGCTTAGGTCAGTTTGAGCACAAACTCTTTGCATTTTGGCCCTTAAGGATGTTGTATGTTTGGGGTGGAGGTTGCCTTTATTTTGAGGGGCTACTTCACAGAATTGGCTTTTCTCTCTCTGAGTTTATCCCAGTTTTTATGCAGCCTGTGAGCTATGCTGAATTTTTTTTTCAAACTTTAATTAAAGCGGTTAATCACTTATGCTTCAAACTGTCAAACACTTTCGCATGAGAATATTTTTATGCATGAGAATTATCACTGGCTTTTATAGACAGTCCATTTGCGACTTCAAAAGTGCCCTTCTCGGAAGCTGAAGTAAAAGGAAAGGCAGGAGGTATGAACACCCTGATCACGCAAACCGCATCACAAACTACTAGAACTGTAGAAAGCAACAAAAAAAGAGCAACAAAAGAAAAAAAAGCTTTGCTGCAAATTACCGCCTAAGTACAGCCCCTTGCAAAATGCATTTTGATGAAATATTCAGAGAGTACTTATTCCAGTGCAAAAGTTGTAGGTTGAAAATAATAGCTCAGGGTGAAAGAGTTGAAGAGTTGGATCTCTAGCTTGTCAAAAAGAAGCCTAAAAATGAGCATCGAGAGTACCTTGGCACTATGATGTATTCCTTTGTGAATAAAATCATCTATTTAAGTACTTTCCCTGTTGCTCACAGAACGCTGATCTCTCTCTTCTGTATCTACTGGCCCATGAAGTGACCATGGTGATGAAAGTCTGAATTTTTTTGTGAGTGACCTCACCCCGTTCCCTCTTCAAGTGCTCCCTGAAGCTACAAACTCAGTGAAGTTCCAGATCACATGGAGTTTCCAAACAGATGTCAAAATGCCTTGGAGAGAGGGGGAAAATTCATCGGCAGTCCTATCTCTTTCTGCGGACTGTGGAAGCAGCCGAGTCACCCGACTTTGTGTATAGATTCTGACTTGCCGACTCATAGATGTCATGTCTCTTGCTCTGGGAGGGCCCTGCAGGAACCCAGACACGTGTGGGGTGGCAGATCTGCTGTAGGGGGTCGTACGATCCCTACGATTTCACAGGAGGTTCCACACTTTTCCAAAGTGGTCGGAGAGCATGAGGGATACCCCGGCAATGAAATCCCACCTCATCTTGTGGATGTCTGAGCAGAAGTACCTGAGCCAGGACCAACAGTCCCAGAGAGACAAAACTTTTGGGGGGCTTTAGGGGAGGGAGGAGCATTTTCCTTCCATTTTAAGAAGACGCCACTTGTAGGGTTGAAAAAATTGCAGCTCACCAGAGCATAACCATTAAGAGTTTATTACAATTGAGTTTTATAACACGCGTTCTAATAAGTCCTTAAAGAATGTGGCTGTATGCAGTAATCATTTCATAAATATTAATACAGCATTTAGAAATGGGGCCTTAATTTAAAGTGTTACCTTTTTATTAGCAAGTGCACAGTTTAATTACTGCAGTAAAAATAGAGATTAGTTAAGCTTTGCTGCTGTTCTATTACCTGGGAACCAGCACCAGCCTAGCTTTAATAAGCAGCTTCTGAGGAGGTGAAAGAAATTCCTCTGGCTAGAGAGACTGAGGGGGGAAGGTTTGCCGCTGGAAACTGACTGTATTCTTTAACAAGGCTAGACTGTGGAATGACTTCTTCTTGCTGTCTGCATTTTTGTGTGCGTGTGTGTTAATTCACACACGTCTCCAGTTATTTCCATTAGGGATTGACAGGCCGGTTCTGAACAAACAAACAAAAATAAAGCACTAGGACATGCAACCAGCATTAAAGCTAAACTCGAAAGGGTTTGATTTCTTTTTGGTTTTGTTTTAAAAACAAATTCTGAAAAAAATATTTACTCATCTGTCCATATAACGGTTATTTTCATTTGCTTCTGTACTCTCGGGATGGAAGCTCCTTTTTCTTCCCCTACCATCTTTCATTCAGCAGATTGAGTGGTGGGGAGAAGGCAGGACACAAAGTTTCCATCCTGAACCGTGCAACCGATGTGCTCAGTTGGAGGGAACAAGTCAACTTTTGTGTATCAGTTTCCCAGTGTACTAAATAAAAATAAAAAATTAAAAAAAAATCCTGGAGTAACTTATCCTGGTATTGTTGTTTGGAATATGGGCCTCAGGAAGAGATAACAGAGGCCTCAGCAGTAGCTGCATTTTGAGCCAGTACATTAGATGACCTGATTTAATTTCTACCTGCTTTGGAGCCCGGGAAGACACCCCGCTGCTGAAAATCCCAGGTATCTGCAAGCAGCAATTTCCCTCTAAGGCCAGATACTGCTCAGAGGCACCAGATGTGCAGGCACTTGCAAGACGCTGCCTTTTCTTTTTGCCTATCCAAAGAATGGATAATTCAAGCAGATAGGATGGGAAAGGGAAAGGAGAGACTTTTTTGCCGGAGCAGATTTCAAGAGCAGCCCGCTCAGTAACTCGTCTGAGATCATTCAAGAGGCTTGCGGCTATGCCAAAAGCTGAACTCATGTCCGTTCGGTCCCTGTCTAGTAAGATAAGACAAGTAGTTCTGTGAAAAAGTCCAATGGGTGAAGACAGCTATGTAAAAGCAAGGCATTTGTAGTTTCTCCTGTTGTTTGCAACCCCCTTAGTCTTGTGATTTATGATGATTCTTGTTTTGCAGACCCAATGTCTTCCGGCCAACACAGATTTAAACATTTGGAGCCCTATGCAAGTCACACCCTATCTCTGAAACATTTGGGGTCACAAAGCCTAAGCTGTCTTCTTGCATGCGTGTGTGTGTGTGCTTTTGGCAAGTGGAGATCTGGGAAGACAACAGCCACCTACAGCTGGAGACCTGAGGGAATTCTCAAACTCGGTTTCTGAAAACAAGCCCTTTGAATCATATGAACGTGGCAAAAACCAGAGCAAAATGAAAGCTAACAGAGGAGAGAAATTCAGACTGAAGGTAACTGGGAAAGTGGAATCCCAAGAGGAGATGTGACTGATGGAGGATGAAGGAAGAAGAGAGATCTTCTGAGCTGTCTTGTGCATTCTTCTCCTGCTGCAGGAACAATTGGCTTTTCCTGTGCTCTGCAAAGCCTTCTGGATGAGGAGCAGCACCCAAGTGCTGCAGGGGTCTGTACGTCTGCGTTAATTCCCTCTGGTAGTATGCTAGTTTAGGACTGAAGCCCTGAAAGCCAGAGATGACTTGCAGGATGTGTCTGCTGATCCCCAGCCCTTCTAAAAGTTCCCTTCTGCACATGCCCAAATATTTACTCGAGGAGCTGTTAAGGGCCCACCCCCATGCGTCCAGCAATATGCGTGGCTTGCCAGAAATGAGAGGGAATCGGTAGAGCCTTGTGCTATCGTGGAACGTCACGGTTTGGTTTCTTCCAGTGAAAAATTATAAAGGGAAAAGGAGGACAAGTAGCGACATCAGGTGACTGGTGCTGGATCCCGGGCAAATACAAAACATTCGTGTGAGAGTCCCCTGGCTGGATGCGAACGGGGAATCCGAGTGCTGTAACCTATCCGGCTCTTTTGCACCTTACTCAGCCAAGCTGAGCAGCATTCCCAGCTGTGACACATGGATCATTATGGTATGTTGCCATGGTTGATTTCACAATTAAAAACAAATACAGCTTATGCTGCAGTCGATGTTATAAAAATAAATGGAGCTACTTTGCATAACAGCATAATTAGGGCCTAATTGCCAGCTGGTCTGTTAAACCATAAATGAAAACAAACAGGGCTATAAATTAAGTTATTAGAATGATATTATGGCTTGGGGAGATATTACACCCTGAGAACTTATTTTGAGGATCACATTGTAAACAGAGCAAACCCAATCAGAGCTGAGGCTAAGCAGCCCCCTTCTCCAATCACCTTTCTCATAACCCTGGGGATCATTCAAACAAGTCATCATCTTCCTTTCACTTGAGATCATCTCTACAGGAGAACACCACAAAAGACAGACATTAGATTTCAGTGTGAAGAGATGCGGCAAACAAAATCACATGGAAAGACAGAGATACAGAAAAGGAAGATACATTTTTATGCATTTACTTATTTCTTAAAGAGGGACTTGGGGCTGGGAGTGGACCCAGAGTTTTCCTGGAAACTTTACCTTATGCTGAAACACGATCCATCATTAAAGCTGATTTAATTTTTCAGCATACATATTCCTGCCTTGCCGCTTTCTGCTGGCGTTGTTCACCTTTGGGTGAACAGTTGGACTTACAGAGGTAGAGTTGACCCACACAACACAGCGCTGGCAAACCAAGGAGTGATGCTGAGCATCATCCCTAATAGCAACTTGTCTAGAAGTTCTTTGCCCACATGCACAGACACTGGACACACGTGAGAGCTATTAGGATGAGAATTTAGCCTCTGCTATTAGTGTAAATTCAACTTTCTGTAAATATATTTTAAAGTTTAATCCATACTAAGTTATTCTATTTCTACCCAGCTCCTTCTCTCTTACTCTCCTTCAGGCTGAGCTTTGAGTATTTCTATTAGAAGCAATAAAGCCAGTCCTGTCAGGCAGCTGTTAGAAAATGAACTTACTCAAGGCAATAACAAATTCAGGGCAAGAGCTGTTGAAAATGAAGCATGAAACATCTGTTGAAAAGTAACAGCAGAGATAAAAGTTCATAGGCCGCAGGTGTGCCCACAGATGTCCTACGTACGTGTCTCTGCTGATGTATTTTTACTTGCAAATGCTGTGATAAGAGGGAGAGGGAAAAGCCAACCCAATGGAAAGTCAACGGGTTCGAAACGTTCGGCAGCGTGAGCTAAATCTTTAACAAACTCCCACCCTTCCCGTGGCTCCACAGTGGCTTGACAAGACAGCTTCCCTTCGTTTCACTACGTAATTCAACTAATTAACATCAGCTGAAACAAGCACCAACCCAAGGGTCCTTAGGATCCTCAAGGGAGTGGGTAAACCTGAGGTAATGGCAGTTGTATTGGAGAGGATTTTCCAGCTCCACAGTTGAGGATAGTATTACAACACAGTTGGCAGGGTATTGTTCTGCCAGGACACGTGTCACGAACAGACAGCTGAAGTGCCTATTAAACACATGTGTTGTGTTAGTGGTAAGAATTGAGCTTCCCTTGATGACATTAGACACAAAGGCAGGTTCAGGATCTGGCTTTGCCATTTCCTGAATCTCTTCAACAATTAGAGCAGCAATTGGATGGGGAAAGAGGTTCCAGCCAAAGGGATTCAGAGCAAAAAAGGGAAATGAAATCACAAATATTTGAGACTGCTCTGATGGCATCAATCAGCAGCGAGCTGTCTTTCATTTCACGGCCACTGCATTTGCCGAGCCCCTTCGCTTATACGACGCTTTGCATTTTTGCGGCGCTTTTCATCGGAAAGTTTCAAATCCCTTCCGAACAGAAGGTCAAATGTTGTGTCGGTTACATTAACAACAGTTGGGCCTTTGCCTGAACGCGGGCCACAGGGTTTGGCCCGCTGAGTGTCCTACAAGGCCTATCCGGGGAGCTCTTTGTTAGTGCAGGTGAAGTACCTCTGGGATGGAGCGCGATGCTGTTCACACTGCACAGGAACATTAAATAACGTTCTGGAAGGAGACGTCGGTAAATACCAGATTTAGCTCATAACGTTGAAGGGAGTTTTAGGTAATTTAGCCAAAGCTGGCACTTAGCCAGACTACCCTGCTCTTCAGCAGGCCCGTTAGCACAGATGCACGCATCTCCTGTTTCACATGGACCTCCAGTGCCCTGAGCCCAGCCTGGGTTTAACTCAGAGAACTCCCTGGCAAATCATCCTCATTTTGTGCCCTCACACAATCTGCTGAGAGCTCTTCTCTATGTCAATGCTCCCTTCCCCTCCCCTGGCCGGGCTCTCAGCCCGAGGCTGAAGATAAAATAAAAACCTTTGCTAAACACACAAGTAGCTCTCCCTGAACACCCCAAACGCTTTTTTTTTTTTTTTTTCCCCTCCAGAAATTTCCACGAGCCTCAGTGATTCCTGATTTTGGCTCCACCGAGGAGCAGGAATGCGAGGCTGCGATCGCTGCCATTGTGGAAATGATAGCAGGCAGAGCCCCGCTGGCTTTCGGAGCAGATTGTTATTGCAGTAAGTTACGCTGTGCTAACAGAACCCACTTTGTCAGGCAGCCACAGGGTTGGCAGCCTCTTCCCCCTGTTTGTCCTGTGCCAAGCCAAGGGGCAGCCCGCAGAGATAGGCCATTTGATTTACTTCACAGTTATTTCTTGCAGGATGAAGGAAAACTAGAGAAAGGAAATTAAAAGCAGACTTGGATCACTGAGTCAGCACAGACACACATGCTTGCTGCCTGCTGGGTCATTGGTTGGCACTGGCAGAGCTCCACTGGGTGGAAGTTTATAGACTGCATTATAAAGCCTTTTGCCTGGAGTGGTTATCACGAGAAACGCAGGAGCAAATGAATCCAGGCAGGATGGGAAGAATGCTGTGAGGATTAAAGGAGCCCTTTGTGTCACCTTTTAACTACCGCTTGTTATTTACAACAAAGGAAAATATCTGGGGCCAGAACGTGGTGTATACCAGCGCAACCTCCCTAGCCTTCCCCTGCTATCTGCAAGTGTTAAACAAGCGGCTCCGCTCACCCGGGCTGTTATTTTATGCACCAGCATCTTGCCAGCCCTGCATTTCACACCCCCTTTTGCTGGGTGGGGGGCCAGCTCCCCAAAGCCCGGGCGAGGAGCACGGTCCATGGGAGGGTGGGGGTCTTTCGCTGCCGAAAGAATGACAACTTTGTGGACGACGGATTCCACATGCAAAGTGCTGTCTGGTGTCCAGCGTGCGGAGCCAGCTGAGCATCTTCCAGGGCAGCAAGGTTTAAGGACTGGGTTTTAAAGAACATTTTGTATGAGCAGAGTAGCCGGAGGAGGGAGGTGGTGGTAGCTTGTTTAATACATACCAAATGTACGTCTGACACAGTAATATCGCCACTCCACGTCCTTTCCCCACAGTCTGTCCCCCCCACTTCTTTTTCCTTTTTCTCTTAAGCAACAGATCTTCCTGGAGTCGGTTAAACAGATTATTGAATAACTGGTACTCGCTGTGTTTCCCCTTTGCTTAGAGCTACATCCATCTGCCTGGAGATGATCTAATCTTGTTTTCAGGACTTCCAGGCAACAAAAGTTTTCCTGTGGATCAATACTATTTGGACATGAGTCTTTCTGAGACCCGGTTTACTTAGACCAGGAAGCGTTCCCACATTTGTACTAGGCACTTTCTTAAGAGACATATTGCCATTCACGTTTGTTTTCTGTTCTCTTTGGCTGACTCTCGTTGCTTTCCTCCAGAGCTGCGTGTCAGCGGTTCTGGCAGAAGTGGATAACTAATGACTTTAGAAGGTCCTATTTCATGTAAAGTTTATCTCCTTCTGACTGACAGCTAAGTGGACCCTTTCCAAAAGCTTCAGGTTAGTTTCCCTGGTTCCTGATGTCCTCTTATGTCAGACACAAGATTTATTCTCCTGCCAATACCCAGAAGGTTTGAATCACAGAATATGCCTGTCATGCTCTGCCTCTCCATCAGCTTTGATGGGCATATGGGATATTAAATGGACATTTTCTTCCTTGGGAAAAAAGGGACTTTATTTTAACATGGTTGCTCCTCACTTAAAGTGGCATCCGTGAGAGGGGAGCAAGAGAAATAAAGGTGGGAAGAAGTGAAAGAAAGATGTTGAACACTTGAGCAAATATAAAGGCAAAGAAAATGAATAAAGGATTAATAATTATGAACAAAAAGAGGGGAAATAGTTGGAGATCTTGAAATATCCCATGGAAGAACCAGAGATATCAAACCCTGCTGATGAGAAGTGATTTAAAATTGTGACAATCTCATGAAGGAAAGGAAACCCCTCAGCTCAGTGAGCTGCAGGTTTAGGGAATATAGAACATACAGAGCGGAGGTGACCTCAAAAGGATCTAGAGGGTATGAAACAACTGTGCCTGTGGGGATCCTGCTGCTGATCTCTGCTGCCAGGCTCCGGTCTGGGCTTACACTGCTCACACGAGTCCCGGAGAGAGTACGGGGCTGCTCCCGGAGAGGGAGAGCAAACTGAAGACCAAGGAGTGTAAGTCCTCTTGTCATCGTTCAGCCACCGGGAGCTTCACAGACAAGCAGCTACAAACACAGAGAATAACCTGAAGACACCGAGTGCTCACTTGGCTGTCGACTCGGAAGAAATCCAGAAAAATCTGCTGTTCCTAAAGCACCCCTTGTAAGGGTAACACAATAAAACAAGATAAAGGGGAGAGCCAAGACAAACAGAACATGCCTACTTTCAACATTTATTCATATATATTTTTTTAGAAAAAGAAAATACAGACTAAGCACATAAATGGACAAGACTTACTTAGCTAAGTCATTTTTTTCCCTCCCATGCACCACTTTGGAAAATAAATAGTTTTAAAAAAATTAGGTGTTTTTTTTTTTTTTTTTTTTTTTTTTTAAATCCAAGGCCCGTATGTACAGTAACAGCAAACCTTTAAGAGCTACATTTTTTCCTTTTTTTTTCTTGCTGTAATTATGGTCTCATTAAGATTCCAATAAAAAATAGTCAAGAAAACCGTTTTTTTTCTTCTTTTTTTTAGAGAAAACAGAAGTGCCCACAGTGTCTCTCTACATGTTACGCTTTTAAAATATTTGCATTTGAAATTCCTCACTGCAAATAATTCCAAGCCAAATGTAAATATAACACTTAGATTACTCCCAGAAGAACATTCTTTTGACCATTAATCCCTCCAATTCGGAATCAAATTTTTCCCTCTCTCTCTCCTCTTTTTTTTTTTTTTTTTTTTT
>NW_020799123.1:11855244-11859653 GCF_003259725.1 Athene cunicularia | reverse complement strand
TTTTTTTTTTTTTTTTAAAAAAAAAAAAGATAGGTTTGTCCTGGTTAGTGGAAGGCATTTTGTGCACTCTCGTTGAAGCAGCACTTGGAAAAAGGCCCTGGGGGACTTCTTTCCAGACCTTGTATTCATTGGAAGCAATTGGGTTGTATCATCCTACTTTATCCATGGTTTTTTTCCCTTGTGGGAATTGAGTGTGGTGGTGTTGGCACACAGCTGCCTCCCACCTCTGTGCCTGGGGTGGAATGCAGGGAGCACAGACAGATCATCCCAGGAATGCAGTGGGTGTTTCCTTGGGTCTTGTTTCTATGTTTTAATTGCTTTAAAAATAATAGCAAGGGTGATTTAAAAAAAAAAAAAAAAAAAGATAAAAAGTTGTGAAGTGAAGGAGAAATTAATTTGTAAGACAATGGAGCAGATTGCATTGCCTTTCTTCACCTCCCCTGCTTTGCATCTGGCCTGATGTCTATCTCCCAACTGAACCCACACATCTCTGCTGACAAACCTCAGTCCTAACCTGCATCCCCCACCCTTGCTCTGATTATGAACCACTTAATGACAGGCCGCTACATCTTCAATCCGGACCTGTTGTTTCAGACTGAGATGGCATTGCTAACCTGGTTCAGTCCTGAACCACGCACAACTTCCTCTGTGGTGCTTTCCATGAACAGAAGCTGTCAGTCAGGATTTTAATCTCTCCATCTACGACGTATTTTGCATAACATACATCAAAATAAAATAAACATCTTTAAGAGCATTCTTCTTGTTTGTTTGTTTTGCTTTCAGGTCTCCACTGTACCACAAACTATTAATTGAAATGAATTCCAGTATACAAATAATCAGCTAAGCTCGGGAACAGAGTTTAAATACATTTAAAAATGCATCAAAGCCGGCACTGCTACATCAGACCAGCATTCCTCTGAAATACTGCTCAATCAGGTTTTTAGGCTGTTTGTTTTCTTATCTATGAAAAGGAAACATCAGCCTCTGTCCTTGACCTGAGGGGCGATAGGATCTCGGGAGGTTCCCTGAACTGCAGAGAAATTAAAGCCATTTGATTGGCCTTGTCTTTGGAGATACCAATTTTCCCATGGCGTTTCAGATAAAATTGCAACATTTGCTATGGAAAGCTGCTTGGAAAAGATATACTTCACAGTTTCCCCACACTACAAAATGTATTTACTTATCGTCAGCAGCAAAGATTACCCCTGTACACAGAGTCCAAAACATTCTCTCTAGATTTAACCTCCCCACCCCGGCTGGGGCTCTCCCTTCACCCCACCACCCGGGCAGCTGGCCCTTCTGCTCAACCGACCCTTTCCCTTTGCTTTGTGTATTTCCTTATGGATCCCTAGCAGTTCCCCTGAGATGTAATCTGAGGGTGGCACAGTCAAATTTGCTCTGTGGATTTCTTCAAGGGATCTTCAAAGGGTGAAAGGATTGGTAAGAAGGAAATGAAATGAAGAAAAGCTGGACTTAAGGCAACCACCAAGAAAAAAATTGTGTGAGCAGTAGCGTTTCTGTAGTGTAAAGAATAATTTGAAAGCAGAGACGGTAGAAGTCACTCAGAATTTACTGCCAGGCCAATTGGGGGATAATCTTATCCAACGTCATGCTATGAGGTCCACACGTCCCAGCCCAGCCTGACACGTAAGCGTAAGCTTGGAGCCCATGCAGAATCCCAGGAAAGCTGATAGGTCTTGTGGAAATGCTTGAAATAAAGCAGGTGCATGAACACTTTGCTGGAGCAAGGTCATCAGATTGGTCCCTGAAGGTTTCATCAAAGCCCACTGCTGTCTGGGGAAGTTTGGCTCTCAGGGCCAATCCGTGGAACAAGAATGAGCAGCTACATAGATATAACTTGCTGTGGTCAGACAACCTCCCTGTCCAGTGCAGTTAGCTCTGTAGTAAGAAACCTTTTGCATTTATGTCCTCTAGCCTTAGAGTTCACTGCCAAAAATTTTCCTTTCCCAACTCACTGTGAAGCAGGGGGCTGTGAGGTCTGGCAGGAGGGCAGCAGGTCGGCTGCCCCGGTACTCCCTGGCAGCTAAGCCTTGGCCAGGCAGAGGAGCTGGTGGCAGGAGTGAGGAATATGGGGCTGGCTTTTGACAGACACGGAGAGCTGGAAACCTGAGCTGTCAATCAGACCTTCCAAAGCCTTTCCCGCTGCATCTTCGGCAGAAAGGAGGAGGCCACAAAACGTTTAAGGCCCAGGATTCCCCTGGGAGAAAGGTGGGAGAGAGTTTACTAGTTTTATCATCACCCCAAGCAAAGGCTGGTGGACAGAAGGAGGCTCCTTGCTGGGGGAGCAGAGACTGTAAATCCAGTCCGTTTCCAGAGTTTACTCAACAGTGCAAACAAAAATAAACGGGTGTCAGCTCGCCTGCTTAAAGAGGCCATGAAAGGTGACACTGTGTCACTAATCCCTTGTTGCCATTCATTAAATACATCCTCTAGGCTGTTAATCTTCACACCTTCCTTTGGGGGCCACCAGGCAACAAGCTGGGAGGTCTTGACCATGGCAGAGGATGGCAGGAGATGCCTAAGGTCAGCCTGAATAAGCAAAAACAAGAGCACTGGAATTGTAATAAGATCATGTGTGAAGAATGCATGCTAAATATGATCAAATTAGCTGTGTTATGAGAAGCAACTAGCAGCCCAGCAAAGTCGACAGAGGATCTCCCAGAATGCCCAGAGAAACTTGATAAGCCCAGATCACCACTGCTTCCCAGATGTGGAATTTCTATCAAAGCCTGATAGCACACATCCTTGGCCATGCTGGGAACACCAGCAAAGGTGGGGAAACTTTTGGGGCTGGTGAAAGGCACGTTCACAATGAGAGTGGACCTCTCTGGCCTGCCCGCAACATAAAACATTCAAAGAAAAGAAATGTGGATTGGCTTCCCGCAGCAAGCAGAGCAGCTGGAGGAAGGACTGACATTTCAGGCTGTACCCCCGGCAGCCCTGCGTCTGCAGACCCGCCAGGCTGCCCAGGAGCACAGGACAAGAGAGGACACACGGACATCGTATGCCCTTCAAGGGCAGGACAAAGGCACCTCACCTTGCGTGAGGTTCCATCTAGATCAGAATTAGTCTCGTTGTATCTCATCTTTTCCATAGCAAATCTGTTGGCTCGTATTTTCCATAGCAAATAAGATCTTTCTTATTTATATCGAATCAGAAATGCAGTAGAGTCATCACATCCCATGGCAATAAAACAAGCAGGGCAACCTAGGATGGGATGAGCCGGTCAGCAGCCTGGGCAGAGTGCCGACCTTAAGGGCCAGACAGGATTAGAAAAGGTGACAGTGTGTGTGTTGTGTACTGAGATACTGCATGAAACTGGTCTTGTCTCAGCAGCTTTCCAGGTTGGGACCTCTATGAGCCTTTTCGTAGGTCCTTGGAGCCATATGTGGCCGCGTGTGCTAATTTTTTTCCTCACTGGGCTGTTCATTCAAACAAACATGTTGTAGATATTCACCGCAAATGCGTGTTGTTCTGGGCTGAGCTAATCTGGTTTACGTAAAGGCAACAAACAAACAAACAGAAAGTAGGATTTGGGAGCCCGGCTGCTGTGGTGACCTGCCCATGCGATACTTGCGCCAAGCTCTCAGGAATGTAACGCATCTCAGGCAGGATGAAACGGCCTTTATTCAAGCATCAGCTTATCAACCCCTGTTCTCCCTCCTGATCTGCTCTAAATATAGATCTCTAGGCATTTCTTGGGCTTGTGCATGGAAAAGAGGTGAATATTTGGGTCTACAAAGTTTCTTCCTTTAGTAGATAAATTTAGTAAAATGCCTGCAATGAGGTTCAAAAGGCTGACAGCAAATCTACAAGGCATAATATTCAGTTCAAATTCTTTCCAGTGCTGCATCACCATATAATTCTCTGCAGGTGTTGTTGCTGTTAGGGTTTCAAGATAAAGAATCCAAACAAGTGGACATTTTGTTATAAAAATATCTCATTGGCACACAGATCCACTTACTATTCACCGGCTTTCTGTGCTACTGTTGAAATACAACAGCTTTTTAGTAAGCAGTAACACTGCTCTTGTCTGGAAATGAGAGCTCAGGCTTTGCCGCCAAATACACTGAAAGTAAGAGTGACACCTGGCAAGAAAGGAGTAGTTCAGCCTGTCTTGTCAGCCAGCCGTAAGTCTGTGCATGTTTTCCCATTTTTCCTTAGATACACTGAGGTGTCAGGGTGACTTTGTTGGGTGAGAGACAGATGAACAAACTACTGACTCCCTGCCCCTTCGTGTCCCGTGGAATTACTCTCCTCTGAAAGAGCTGCCATAGTATCCTTGAACTAAAAGGAAATCTCTCATTTGGCTCAAAATGATGACAGCCAAAAAAGAATTGGCACAGAGGAAAAACACGCTCTTTTTTTTTTTTTTTTTTTTTTTTTTT
>NW_020799123.1:11835331-11855194 GCF_003259725.1 Athene cunicularia | reverse complement strand
GGGGGGGGGGGGGGGGGGGGGGGGGGGGGGGGGGGGGGGGAGTGAAAAAAGAAATACTGAAATGCTCCCCTTTGCACGTAAAATGTCAGATCTTTGGGCTGACATCTAGACAGATGTTGTTAACATCTGGGAAGATGTTAAGTGTAGGCTTTCTTTTTTCCTTTTTACATTTCAATGTTCCAAATGTAAATATTATACATAAAAACATTTATAAATGATACTGTCTTTTTTACCCTGCTGAGGCCATGGTTGTCTCCACACCACTTACATCTCGGCTTTTAAAGGTTTTCCAGTGACATACTCTCAATGTGTCCAGTGACAAATGATGTAACGTGTTATTAGACCATTGGTGCTGTTTCAGTGGAGCCCTGGGTTTCATTAAAGTTAGCACGCAACATTTCTTTCTAACTAGCTCTGCAGAACAACAACACCTCCACACACACAAAGTGATGTGAAGTCACTTTGAGGTATTAACAAACTGACAAAAGCAAATAGCCAGAAGTGTTTTTCATACCGTCCTTTTCTCCTGTGCCCTCTCTGGGGACTTTCGCCTTTCTGTTAGCAGGGGAGCAGGCACCCCTGGGAGACATTTCACAAGCCAGCACCAGCCACAGGCTTGAGGCCAAGCTGGAAGGGGCGAAGGGGGATCCACCCAGGTCAGACCTAGAGCCCTGGCCTTGCCCACGGCTCTGTGCTTCCAGGTACCCGGCTCGATCAACATCCCGGGGGATTTCTGTGAGCCATGAGCAAAATGGGCTCACACAAGGGTTCTGTGCAAGCTGGCTTGCTCTCTAAAATCAAGGCTGCACCCTGCAAATGCTCTGTTTGCTGCTCATTTTTAAGTATATACGACTGCCTCTGACAGGAACAATTGCTTTACTGGTGTCACTTAAAGGAAGGATTTTCTTTAACAGTATATGGCCATATTTTTATACTTGTGACACTAAGGGCAGATAGAGTTTTGCTGAAAGAAGAGTGCTTTTTTGAGGATTGCTTATTTTGTTTGGGGCACTAATATAAACTGTGCTGGCAAATCCTTTCTCCTGTAGGCAAAGGTTAAGTAGTCCATTGATTTAATTGGCTTAAAGTTAAGTAGGTGTCTACAAGATTAGAGCCTGAGAGCAGACCTTCATTTCAAGCTGGCTTCCTTCTTCCTCTGACATCACAAAATTGCTGTGTGATTTTTTTTCTTTTTTCCCCCCCCAGCTTTGAAACTTCAACATTATCTTTTGTCAACATCTCAAATTGCTGGCAGAAGGATGCAAAGGAATGGTTCAACGATATTTTCAGTAGACTCTTGCTTCATTGATCATACAGCTTCACCAACTCCTTGCAAACAGCAGAAGTCACATTTGTCCTGCACCAGGACCACATCTGAGTGAACATGAGGAGAAGCTCAGCTCACTGGTCTGGTATTTTAAAGGCTGACTTTCGAACTAAATTTTCAAACACATCATTTTTGTGCTGTTTGCACAGATCGTATAATATGAATATAGAAAGAACTCCAGGGAAATATGAGACATAAGATGGGCAATGAGTGTCGCGGGGTCTTTTGAGATACTTCATTCTGGAGGAGCAACCACCATCCCATGGTTTTCATGTGACAAACACTGAAGGTTTGAGTAACCCTTTACTGGAAAGAGTCTTCCCAGCCCAGTGAGCTCCTGGGCATACTCATCACCCATCTACCTGAATCAATTCTGTTAGGAGGGCGACCACCACTGGGAGTCTCTGGAGGATGTGAGAAAAGACAGTACTTCAACGTGTGGAAAGCACAAAAGGTCAAAGCAGTAATCTGAGTCCAAAAGATGAGAAAAAAAAAAAAAAAAGACTTCAAACTGTCTTCTGTGTCATTTCTACCTATCTGAGTCTGTGCCTCCACTGCCAGAATCAAACCCTACTGCTCACGGCGAAGAGACGGTCATCTCAAAATACAGGGAACCCGTAATTTGAAGACATCTGCTGCAAGTTGGAAGTAAATTCTTTTACAAAAAAAGCTCCTTCTCACTATTTTTTTCTCACTACTCTAGAAGCTTGTTGGATTACAAATGTTTATTGCATATGCTTGCAATGCATACCTGGCTCACTGGGGCATATATAATATTAATATATTAGATTATATGATTAAATATTTATTGAAGACATCTTAATAATGTGTGGTTTTCCATTATGGCATGTTTGAAAGAGACAGTTAGCATTACTTTAGTGCTTCAGAGATCCACCCATGTTCTTCATCATCCTGTTTAGGGTAGAAATACTGGCTGAAGAAACAGGTAGCCAGTAATCTCCTCCTCCTCTTCACAGGCAGTGCCCCTCTCTCCAGAGGGCTGAGGTCTCTTTGTGGGGGAGAAAAACATGTCATCAAAGCACATCACTGTTTCCCACTGAAACGAGGGCACTTTTAAACTCATCTGCTTACGTTAGAAACTCTTCAGAACGGGAACAGAATTTCCTCTCTGTTTTCACAGCACCTGGCAGAACTAAATTCTGGTTTGGGCTCTCCCTCACACACTTCCAGTAAATAAAATAAATGAAAAGATAAAATGGAGAGGTCTAGAAGAAAACACAGACTGTGTTTTGATAGATGTTTAGATGTTCAAAATGCAGATAAACGCACAGTTGTGTTTAGCCACAAAGTGGATCAGGTTCTAATCCCCTAATCCTCAGGGAAAGTTTTGCAAACGCCACTCAGAATAACTCTTCACCTCTAGGTGCCTACGGATCTCCAGCAAAGTCGTCCCTTAATTTCTGCTGCTCTAATATAAATGTTACAAAATCCGAGCGAAAGCTTTGCATCAGCAGGGCACTTGCTGTGTACACACTCGAGAATTTTGTAACAACACTGCTCCCGATTCAGCTTGCTGAGTTATTATGAAAACCATTCTTCCCTGATGTGACTCAACACTCCTGCCATCTCTGGCTGGTTTTCATGCCCTCAGCTGCAGCACTGAGTTGATGCAAAGTGCAGAATGTGCTACGGGTACATTCCTGTTGCACAAAAAATGGGCTTGGAACTGCCAGTGCTTTATGAGTGTAGAGTCACGTACATCGGGATTTTAATGCCAAAAAGAATTAGAGCTTTAATTTAAAACTGCAGATCCCTTAATGCAGAAATTACCCATTAAACAAGATAACACAACGCCAAGCCCCGTTGGAATGAGTGTTGGATGTTTATGTAAACAGACTGAATCTGAGCAAAGGAACATCTGTAGGTTACGGCTGATGTCTGTGGGTGTGCGATGGAGATGCACTTTTTTCCTTTCAGCTGGTACTTTGAACAGTTCTGCTAATTGCTTATCTCATTTTCTAATCTGATTACCTCCGGCTTCAAACCCATCCACACTTTGTCTCTTGTGTATGTTTATTGAAAGTGTTTTGAACTGTGAAAGGCCTGCAAAGTGCATACCCCTTACAGAAGACAGGTTAAAAAAAAAAAAGAAAGAAAGAAAAAAAAAAAGAATAAATACCTCCAGGGTTTGTCTTTTACCTGTTTCCTCAACTGATTATCTCAGAACAATCAGACTTCACAGTGCTTTCTTTGGAGCTGGCTTTGCGCTTACAGAGTTACAGGAGAATGCAAAAGGAAAATGGCAGCATGTTGGAGCAGGCAGCAAGGGCTCTGGACGGCTGAGGAGCTTGTGCGCGTGATTTCCCCACCTTCCGGGGCAAGGGAATTATAAACACAGAATTTAATAATAATAGGAATAGATACACGGCCAACCGTTCGACCGAACGGATCTCTCTGCAGAAAGCACAGGTGTTTTCTCATGGCAGGACAGGAAAGTGATACCTGAGCTGCCTGCTCGGGGAAATGCCCTTTGCTAGGAACCTTCGTCTCCTTAATTAACACTGATGGAGGGGGTGTGTTCTGGGTCAGTTGTGCTAAACAGGTTGGGTCCAAAGACACGCTCTGGATCCCGAGTTTCATGTCGTACAGCAATCCTTTAATATTTCATCAAAATAGAGTGTTATTTTGAACAAAAATTCAGGTTGACTGTGAATACTTCAGAGGGTTCTAGTAGTCTGTGCGTGGCGCTGTAAAAGGCACCCGAGAAGCTTAAAATCTTGATAGAAATGAAATGAGACTCTGCTTTACCCAAATAATAAATATTTAACTGAGACAGAAATAAACCGGTATCACAGTTCGGTGACTGCAGCACTCATCTAAACGGTAGAGTCAAAAGCAAGTATTGTGCAATGCCGGGGCTCCTGTCCTGACCATCGCCAAGCTATTAGGTGTTGCAGTCTCTTCCTTCAGTTATTTTGTGATAACCCAGCTCAAAAAATCTGATATTTTTTTTTTTCCCCCTGATGTGAAATAAGAGAATTCTTGGATCGCAAAGTAGTTCATGGGTTGGGAAAAATCCAGCCTAAAGGATGAGTGTTCAGTTATTCCAGGCTTAACAGCAAACGTGAGGACAGTTCCAGAGTGGAATTTTATTTTGTCCTTTACCCACTGCATCTTCATATTTAATCTCTAACATAAGCATCTGACCAGAAGAGAGAAGCCGTTTCTCCCATACTAGCGATTTCGAAGTTGGAATAAGTTTGGGTTCCCTTTGGAGCAGACATGCAAAGCCAAAGCACTGAGGGAGAAGTGAACTTAAATGCTCTTCATGCTAATTTGACTTAAACAGGTCCACTTTGCCTGCATCGACTTAACGGTGCTTCAGAGGGGAAGAGAACTGGGAAGTCAGTGGCAAAGAAAATCTGCCTGAGCGATTTGTGTGACAGGCAGTCGCTGAATCAGACAAAATAAATTAACAAAAATTTAATTAGCTTGTATCATTTCTGCCAAAACTGGCAACTTAAACATGAAGAAAAGATCATGTTTTTTCCCTAGAGAGCATTTTTTGGGTTGGGGTGGTTTTTTTTTTTTTTTTTTCTCTCTGTCTGAGAGTCAACCTGGAGCTGGATAACTATTTATAGGTTTTACATGGCCTACTGCTTCCTGTGCTGTGGGAGGGTTCAAGAGTGAAGCCATAAATGAATTCAATTTCCTTTTCTCCCATTAGGACTCTGGATATGGACCCTCTGCTTATTTACATTCTGGCTGACAAGTTTTTCAACTGACTAAGCCATTTTTCTGTAATCCCCACCGGATCCTCAACATGAGTTTCCATCACAGAACGTCCTTTTAAAGCATTATGTCTTGGTTCTGACCTGACTATATACATGTATATTTATATATATATATTTATATATTAGTACTTTCTCAAGAGAAGCATGAAATAACTGAGATGAATTTACTACAGCTGTGAAGAATTCCTCACAGGGGAAAAAAAAAAAAAAAAAAGCCAAAATATCACTCAAAGCTAGAATTTATTAGCAAACACCAGAGCGTTCTACATAATTAAGCCTTCCACTTTAAAATCCATTTCCCACCTCCTCTCAAACTCAGATCAGACTGTAACCATAGTGACAATAGTCCCGTGGATGCCACAAATACTGTGGTATCAACTTTAGGTCCCAGAATCCAGTCCTACACTTCTGTCGGTTGTCTTGCAGTGAAGATGTACCTTACACCATAGCTACTATAACCTTACACCCTAGCTACTATATAGGCTGGCACTGTCAGAGACAAAGGAAGGTATTATGGTTGGAGTAACTGCTTCCTGGATGTTAGCTTAGTAATGATTTGGGGTTTTGAAAGCAGCTACTAATTGCTTTAATTAAACAATTATCCATAAGATCAAATAAATAGCAAATAATAAATCTTGCAGCTTTGGAGTAGTATGCATTTCACTTAGATAAGCATCTGCTGTGAAATATAATAGAGGTTCATTGTTACTATTAGTTTTAACTGATGACTTGGTGCTTACAAATCCTGGCTGCCTGAACTGTGTAGTTCAGGTAGACGAGACAGAGGAGAGGCAGGTTCCTTTCTCAGGTAAAGCAAGAAATAAAACTGAAGTCTATTTTTATTTCTAGCTTTTACAAAGAAAACCCTGCCTTTGCTTTTCATTTCTCAGGGAGGGGAACCCTCCATGTGGTGGGGGAAGCTCTGTCCCCAGGTCCCTGGGAGGGAGATGTTAGCAGCCCCCTCTTACTCTGCTGCACCACAGAACGAGTCAGCAGGAAAACCAATATAGTTTCATTCATTATTTTTTCCTTTAAGGATTTTTACATTGTTGGGTACCTTTGGCAGCTCACATCCTCTGATCACTCACATGTCTTGCAAGGAGTAACCAGGAAAGGATTCAACACTGGTTGGGGAATGAAGGAGGGCGACAAAACACATGAGAACGCTCCCCTCGAAGAGCAAACTTCAGGAGCTTTAAGTAATGATAGACCCTGAAATGTTAGAGGAGTTAGCTGTGGGTCAGTACAACTTCTGCATGTCTGCTGCAGTGCAGAGCCCCAGGCTGACCAAGTGCTGTCTGACAGAGAAGGGAAGGAGGCACGCTGCACCTCACAGCGGAACTGTGAATCACAAGAAGGTCTGAAGAACCTCAATTTGCTCCTCTTGGCAAGCTCTGCATAAACAGGCCCCCATTTCGAAGCTCCTCACGCTGTCAATGTGCAAAAACCTGTTAGCAGGGCAATGGGTAGAAAGGCAGTGAAGTGCCCATGCTGGCACGTGTCGCCGGTGCACACCTTCCCCTTCATAAATGGTGATTTTCCCCGAGACTCCCCTCAAAGAGTACCTCAGAGAAAGGTGAAAATTGCTGCTTTTCTGTCTCAGCAACAGAGGGAAGCTCTGCAGCCCCAAAGCAAGGCGGGAGCTTCTCCTGGTTCTCAGCAGTACATATCCGTGCTTCCCTTAAGCTTGTGCCCAGTGTCATTTTTGGGGGGCACTCTGTCTGGTGGCACCAACCTCCTCCCTGTGGCTCCTCCCCTCAGGTATGGAGCCCACAAGGTCACAGAACAGGACTATCATATTAAAACTTCACTTAAATTAATTCCATGCATCTTAATAAACAAACAAAAATCCACGAGACTTGAGTGTTTCTTATACCTCAGCGCTGGATCTGAGCCACCAGCTTCCCAGTCTGTTCAGGAGAGGAGACAGTTTCCAAGTCAGTAACCAAGCAGTGATTTGTGACATGTCAGGAATATTTAGGGAAAAATGATGATGCCAGTGACCCTAGAGAAGGGAAATCCATCTTTTGGTTGGGAAGTGGTAAATAACATTTGAAATCCTAACACATTTTACCCTCCCCCCTTGGTTTCAAAGAGGTGCAGTCCATTTCAAGATGGAAAATTAGTTGCTTGCAACCGAAAGAATGTCACATAAAAACCCAAAAGGAACAGAATACCAGGAACAAAAATGATACTAAAACTAAGCACTGAACCACTTTCTCTCTGTCCTCCACTGAGAAATACTGAGCGAACATTTACTTAGCAATTAGGTTTTAATGGCAAAACTTTCAAGGCAGCGCTGGGCAGAAAGTCAAAATCTACATTTTAAGGAGATATTTTAAGTACCCTACAATGCACGGGAGCCCCTATGGTTTTTCTTTCACCGTAACACAGCACTTTGTCTTCCTACAAATACACATGGATGAAAAGAGATAAATGCAGAAGTCATTCGGTATCCCATATAACTCACTTTACTTAAGCTTCTCTGTGTGGACTTCCAGTATTATCTACCTGAACCACAGATGGGTTTCAGAGAAGGATGGTGCAATTTAACTATAAAGCATTCAGCTCTGGAATAAATAAATAAATAAATTAAAAAAAAATAAAAAAAATAAAAAAAGGCCCTTAAAAAGACCTTGAGATTAACTATTTTCTGTAAATGAAAGACTTGAGGGTAAACAAACAAACAAGTTGACATTTTAAGTAAGAAAGGGGGCGATCAAAAGCACGGTTAAATATTTGCTTGTATTTCTGTTTGGAAGATCCTCCTCTTGTTTAAGTACTGATTTCCCATAATGACGATAATGTGAATTTAGAAGGAGGTTAAATGCTGCTCATTCTGTGACGTATTTTCTGGTAGAGCATCCAGACACCTGCATCTGCTGCTGCTGGATTGTGCTCCGTTCTCCTTCCTTCTGGGTCTCTTCTGTGTGCCAAGAGCATCCATTTGCTCAAGAAGGGACTAACTCTGATCACTTGTTTGCAGAAAACCTTGTTTCTTGCAAGCTTAATGCAAATATAACGAGGGCCCGTTCAGACTGGCTGGTCTGGTACTGCTCCCTGCATTGAGAACAAGACAAAGCCTCGGCCAGGGAAAGATGAGTTGTTCCTAGAGAGATGAGTTGTGCAAAGGGAAGCACGCAGTGAGAAGAACCAAGCAGGAGATAGAGAAGTCAGTTTGTAACCCCACGCCTCAGTTTCCCTTTAAGACAGGAATATTAACAAAAGCCTAGCGTTGCGCGGTGCTGGAATCTGGCAGTTTAGAAGTGCTTGAAAGGAAACACCTCTCACTCTAAATAAATTGCTGATAAAAAAAGAAAATAAGCTTTGAAGAGGGTGTGAAAAAAAATGCAGGATACAGAGACTACATCACAAACTGCTCCACTGAACTCGCCAGCGGAGTGAGATGGCTGGAGGTTACCATTTCCTCGCTAATTCAGCCTGTTTATTCCTGGTTTGCAGTAAATGCAATATCAGAGAGGGAAGGCGGGGAGGGGGGGGTACATTTCCATGAAAGCTTCCCCCGTCCTTTTTTCTCCTTTCTCTAATGCTGCCCCCGATACATTAAGCTACATTCCAGCCAGCTTCAAGGACATGTTTCTGAATCCTATTCAAAATGCTGACAGCCACTGAACGTGTGAGAGGAAACATGCCCTCAGATGGACTGCATTTATTCGTCTGGTTATACCTTTAATCTGACATGTTTAGTAAAACCTTTGCAGTGACTGCTGAGAATGTTTCCAAGAGAAGAAAGAAGGAGAAGCAAGATTCAGGTGTTGCCTCTGAAGGTTGTTGTGGACTTGGTAGGGCAGACTCCAAACTTGACAAGGAGAAACTGGTTCAAACCAAGGAGCGGGGCTCCCTGCTGATGCTGGGCTGGTGAGGCTGCCATGGTTTGGCTGCTGCCGACCGTGGGGATTACTGCTGGTAATCATGGTCTGAGGCATTTCGGAGGCTGACATAACGCTGAGCAAAGGGGAGAAGGTGCAGTCTAATCAGTCCCTAACTTCTTTAAATCCTTCTTTTCTCTCTACTGCTAAAATGGGAGGAGAGATTTCAACGTGGTGCTGAAACTCAGGTGGTGGGAAAAAGAGATCACTTTGCAAAATGCAAAGCAACTTTAATCACTGTGATAAGATTCTCCTTAAGAGTGTTCTGTTCTGCCCTGATAATCCTGCCTCACACACATTCATCAGCAAAGAGACCTTGACCCTTGGTAAATTGTATTTGCTATCTTGAGCACTTGTGGTTACAAAGTTGAGACAGGACAGCGTGGACAACCCAAGGATGAGCTGGAGCTTTATGATGCAGCAGTGGGACCCACAGTCTCAGGGTGGTTTCAGAAAATAGTCCTTCCTCTGTGTAGCACTTTCCCATCACACAGGTCTGCTCTATCACCCTTGTCTGTACCCGGTTTGGATCAGATTTTTAAAAGAGAAAAAAATACCTAACTCCTAAAAAAAAAAGTCACGTGCCTAAATATTTTTAAAGACTGGCCCTTAAGTGCAAACAGCCTCGCTGAGACGTGCCCTCTGTACGGCTTTGCACAGCATCTCCCACATCACGGTGCCCCAGTGCACTGGGCACGGCTGCCCCGGGGACAGAACGGGGCTGGGAAAGAGCCCGTCCTCTTGCCCATCGTGTAAGAGAGACCTCGCAGGGTCTGACCACAGAGAGGGAGAGGAACTGAAACCGCCTGGGCTTCCCCGCACACTTGGAGTCTGTCAGGACGAGAGCATTCACGGCAGGCTGCAGCCCTTTGAAGATGGAGCTCTGCGCTGATCCCAGTGGCAAAACCTTCACAGGGGCTAGAACTTGGCAGTGAAAGCCACATCTACATTATCCGAGTGCAATCACTTCAGTTCACAATGACGCACGGGCCTTAGATCTCCACTTTGCTCCTTTATACCAAGTAGAAAGAGCAAATCATAGGACACCCCATAATCCTTTGAGGCGCATCCAGCACTGGTTTTACAGCCCTATGACTTAACTGCTAGCATTGCTTGCCACTCTCTATGTCTGGAATAAAAAAGACAGACAGAAAAAAGCACCTTTGGAGCCTTTAAGACTAATTAAGAAGTGTATCAAAAGAAAAAAAAAAAAACAAAACGAGAGAAAGAGAGAGAGAGATACATTTGGCTGACTGTGAATGAATCTTATAAAATGGAAATGGGAAACATGTGCAAACACTTTAAATATTTTTGCCCCTGCAAGATATTTGAAGACTTCCCTTGTAAAACAAATAGGGAACAAAATAAAACCAGGTTTCCTTCAGTCAGCACATAATCATTTTCATGTTAATTTTTATCTTGTTAACCCAAAAATCTATTAGAAGAAAATTATCTGCCTGAAATCTAGCTCGTGACTCATGCTAAGTGGTTCTGATATTTTGAGCAAATAAATCTTTACACTGTTTACACAAGTCTATCTGAAATTACAGTGTGTAAAAGAAATAATGGTTTCGAGTGACCATAGGTGACAAATGATCAGGCTTCTGATGTTATTCACTTTGGCCTTGTCTACACTGGATTTTTTTTTTTCTTTTCTTTTAATCCCTAGTAGTTGTAACAATGGCAAAACACTACCAGAGCTAAAGGCAAAGCTAATTGAACTTGATCAATAGAAAAATAACCGTTGGGTTCATGGTGCTATGGATTATGCCCAGGTGTTGAACAAGGTTATGTGGTCAAATCCAGCCAGAATTACAATGAGCGGAAGAGGAATTTTATAACAGAGGCCATATCACTGATTGTGACAACTCTCCCTGTATTTTATGCCAGTTTATACCACCAAAGGAGTTCACTTTTAGAAAAGATCATTTGCACATACAGGGCAAGAATTTTTTTAATTGAGTAGAAATTCTCAAAGCTCGGTTTTGATTTATAAGTGTCCAACCAACTGACTCTTTGAGGGGACTGGATTCGCACAGAAAACCTGGGGGGCTGTTGGCCATACAATTCACCTGGAGGACACACCTGCTATGGGGGGATTCCAGGGAAATCCCTACAAACAGGAAAGCACACCCTTTGGTTGTGCCAAGGGGGCAGAAAAAGAGAAATAACCTGACAGCGGGAGCCTGAATACTGGTGCCTCTAAATAAATACGTTGTGTTTACACCGAGAAGTAGGCATTCTAGGATGGGGCTGTGCATTTTTCTGTGGATTTGGTCTGGGGGCCTAAGGGAGCCCTTCTGCCTTTGGAGTGAATGTTGCCTGCAGTAGCTTTTGAATAGTTCCTTCACGTTTGTTGCACGCCAAGTGTTTTCCCAAAAGGTGTGTTCAGCGTGTGTTACCGTGAAACGAAACGCACAGCATTTTCAGTTCACTCTGGCAATGGTAATTTATAGATCTTGGCCCAACACAGATACTGAGGATTGCTTGTGCAATCGTAACAACCTGTGCCAGGGATGGGAGGGTGTAAGGCAAGAGGTGGAGAGAAATGAGAGACTCTAGGGTACATCTGAGAGATCTAAGAGCCATCTAAGATATCTGGCTGGCAGAAGAAAGCGAAGTGCTGGTGGTGTGTCAGTCTGTGAGTCCCTCAGGCAAAGGCCCACGCTACTAACTGACCTAGCTGACTCGTCATGACCACAGGTAGTAGGAGGTTGCATAGGTTGTTGCCTTAATTCTTCATTTTCTAAACAGGCCTATTTATTATTATTGTTGTTATCACTGAAAAGTAAAAATAATTAAAAAAAAAGGACAATTTAAGTTCATTTATGATTTAAATATTCCTGTTTCCCTTTACAGATCCCATCAGTCTCCATACATTCCTTCTGTCATTCCCAAATACAGTACAGTAATAATAATCCAGCATCTGTGGCTACTCCTCCTAGACAAAGACTGTAATTAATTCTAACCCCTTTCTTCTGCTTGAATTTCAGCAACATAAAATAGCTAGAAGGAGATGTTCAGTACTGAGAAATCTGGATAAATACACAGACGTTCTAACCAACTAATAAGAACAAGTGGTGTGTTTTGGCTAGAGGACATCATTTGGGGCAAAGAGAAGGCAACAAACTAGATAAAAACTGGGCAATTTTATTCCATATGCTTTTTCTGCCTGCTGCAATACTGATTAGCTAAGAAAGGCGATAACGTCTGAGATTTTCTCATAAAGAATTTCAGCTCATTGGCAACTTCTTCATTTGGGAGGGGCCAGCCTCAGCTGTAGCTACGACCAGATGAAACCACAATCTGTTTTGGAGGATTGTACTGACCATCGGACTCTTACAGAGAAAGAACTGAGCTAAAGTTTCCCACTACTTGACGAAAATGCTCAAAGAGCCCTCCCCTCACTTTGTTGCAGAGAAATAACTGCCACAGAAGAATTCTGTGGATGGTCACTTTGGAGAGTATCTATCTTCTGCCAGCTGATGTAACAGAGCTCGTTCTGTCAACAGCTGATTTGAACCTTCCATATTCTACACCGAGTTGCTCTATTGCCTTAGCTACGGCTATGGGAGGACAGTTATTTAGGGCTTTAGACTGAAGCTATTTCTGTAAAAAGCTCCACTTAAATTCATAACAGGCAGCTTGAAAACGCTGCTTGAGATACTATGACTCCTGAAGAGTGGACAGCATAACGTGAAAGACTGCAGGCAAAAGCTGCTTTTTGGCAGGTTTTTGTTATTTTGCAAATTTATTCAATTTCAGTTATACCAGTTACCAAAACGTTTACAGCTGACTTTTGCTTTTTAAAGGGAATATAATCCTTTCCACCGCATGTTACACGATTCACTGCCATGCCAGTTTTTCCACCCTCTGGCTCCGAGGCTGGCTAACTTAATAAATAAAACCCAAGAAGTAGATAAACGCCTCTGCTTATCAGACAAGCCCCTGAAATCCTCCGAAGACCAGTCAATCAGCCCAAGCATTCATCTGTCAGGACTGACACGTGAATTCTCTTTTTATCCAGATTGAGATGGCAACACATTGGCACAGACCGGTATGAAGAGATCTTGTGAATAAGTATCAGTAAGGTGAAGAGCACCTTGAAATTTGCAGCAGAATCAGAAAACCAGTAAGTGGTTTTGTCTGTAGGTGAAGGACAGCTGGGGTGGGCGAAAGGAGGTGGGAAGACACACTGCTGCCTGAAGCCGAGCCCAGGCTTGGAGCCTGAATACCTTTGTGAATTTTCTCCCCTGTTTAAAATTTGCTCCTGTGGCTTGGCTGGGCACACTCGAGTTGTTTAGCAAGCAATAACACAGATGCTTCCCCCTTCTCCCTAGGCAAGATACGGCAGAAACCAAAAAAGAAAGATTTGCTTTAGCCAGAAAGAAAAACCACAATCTGACTTTGCTGGTGTGGTATTTTCCACTGCACAGCTCTGGATTAAAGCAGCACCATAAAGCCAATGTTTCCTTTTCACGGGCAATTCTCATACCCCGTTTCAACCCTTGGCAAGCATCAGCTGTGGCACCATGTGGATCCGAGCAGAGCTGTGCAATTGCCACGGTCCGTTCCACCAGCGCTTGGAGCCCGCCACATCAGAGAGGACAAGTCATCGTCATTCGAGGAGTTCGCAGAGATTTGGATTCAAGCGAGAGAAAGGGGAGGAAAAGCCATTTATTATAAACCAGCACATGTGCTCCAAAGACTGCAAATTTATGAGGTGACAGTATCTCTAAGTATTTGCTTTATGTCAGGAGGTACCACACTGTCCTCCCAAACAATACCCCTGCCTTCGGGGGGGCAGGGCAGGCAGAGCCATCTGATGCCCGCTACCAGTCTGGGCTGAAATCCACTGCTTTTTTTTTTTTTTTTTCTGTTTGCAATACGAGAACTTAGCAAAAATGCTGGGGGTGAGCTTCCCACCAAGACCACAGAATTAACTCTGTTTAGTTTAAAACGTAGATCACCCACCACAACAACTAGCGCTAACGGCACCGGGTTAGCTGGCTCAGCAAAGACATCAGGAACGAAGAACTCCAGTAAACTCAATCCCGTACAGCAGGGTGAAGGAAAGCATAGAGAAATCTTTCCTGCTACTGTCCAGGAAGCTAAAGAGCTACCCGTACTGTATCTACACACGTACCTGATGGGTTTGTTTCTTTCAGGTGCTTGAGAATTCAAGCTTAAAATACGCTATAATTTCACAGAGCTTAGCCAGAAAGGAAAAACCAGTCTGAACACCACCGCAACGTCAGCCACAGAATTATACCCTGTGTTTCCTGAAGCAAGGAAAATTTTCTTCTCTATTACCTAAAAACGACACAACTGAGCTCAGTGGCTTGAAGTTAATATAATTTAGAAACATAAGCAGGAATGATTTAAAGATTTTAGCAGTGAAGTGCAGTGCTTCTGTTAATAAACTGTTGGTGGCTGTTTGCCTACTGTTAAAAAGTTCTAAAATTCCTCTGATTTTTTTTTAATTTCGAGTCCATCTAGTTATCTTTATGCTCAATTGCATCTAGTAATCCAGATTCTTCTCTGTGTAACGTGAATCTTGAGGTTATTAAACCACTGTGAACCAAATATTAACAAACATGAACAGATCATAAACCAGGGCAAACTAGAAAAGTAATGAAAAATGACCAGCATATAGATATACCCAGCACAATCAAAAAGAGACCGCAACACGGTTGGTAACAGGAGAGTCTAGAAGTTAGCTAGCTCAGTGATAGAAGAATGGGGTGGAATAGTGTTTTTGGTGAGATGGTTTTCTGTATGACAGTACACATTCATCTTAATTCAGCAGTGCTTCCCCATCACAAACTACGCTTTTTGTGTTTGGTTACTGTGAAGTTGGCTCCAGGGAAAACAAAGGTCTGTCAGCAAGAGAGAATTTTTGCAGAAACGCATTCAAAATTCTGTTCTCAAAGACTTACCCCACAAAAGGTCTGGTACCTTCAGCGAGAAGCAAAAGGTACGCTTCATCTCCACAGCTTCAGTAATTAATGCCACCACGGCCAGTGCTGTTGATTGATCCTGGGGACCCCAGCAGGTGAGTCTATTCAGTTATTTCACCTGCTGTTGAAAGGCATTTTTCAAATTGCTTATTGCCCTAATGAGAATGGCAGGGCTGGGCATTATCTCAAAACCAGTGCCACCAGCCAAGTAAAGCAAAGAGCTGTCTGCCAGCTACTCAACAGGGATTAATAAAGTGGCAAGATTTACAGGGAAGTCAACTCAAAATGCTTTCCAAAAAACATGAATCAAAAACATTATATTGTCTTGAATATACGTCATTAGTAAATGGATTTGATGGGTTTCTGGCAGAGGGACACTTTTTAACCTTGATAGGCTAAAATATGTTTTAGTGGAGCTTTGAGGGTAAGGAAAAGGTTGATGTGAAGCATGTGAAGTGAACATTAAAGCCCCTATTAAAATGGCTCCACTGAAGTTAATGGCGTTTTACTGCCTTTCATCAAACTCAGAGGTGTGCAAATGGAAATCAAAGCTAGTGGGACATCAGGGAGCCTCTCTTAAGTTGGTGGAATAGACTCTTCTCTACCAACACGATTTAGATAACATCTTTTTTTTTTTTTTTTTTACCTGGAGATACTTAGGGTTGAACAACCTCCAGGAAAGTATGTTGGTTCCTCCAGTGTTGCCTTCCCAAACTGCCGTTTTCCGTGCCCCTGAAAATCCTTTTTAAAAAGTCTTAAGAAGCTATTCTAGGGATGAATCTTGCCAAATTCTTACAACTAACATAAAAGGAAACAGTATGATTTGTTGTAATAAAATAAAAGATAGAAAGTGATTTTAACATTATTTTGACCGGTCGTGAAAAGTACCTTTCATATCCACAGTTGCAAAATCCAAACAATTGCCCAGACTTTAGCTGAGCAATGGTGACATCATTCCACTTTTATTTTTTTAAGAGCTATGCAGTTATTGTCTGCTGGAGATGTGGTTGGCACTAAATTTCTGTCATACTTAGCTCAACTGATTAAGTGAAACTGTATCTTTCTAAGGTTTGGCTGTTTGGGTTGTTCTGGGGTTTTTTTTCTGCATTTTGTCATAGGCTTGTCCAATCTCTGTACATATAAGTATGATGCTACCATCTCTGTTTGTTAAGAAAACATAGCAGAATGCTGTTGTCTGTAATACGTTCAACTCTGGGGCACCAACATCAGAAGGACACGGACCTGCTCGAGCAGGGCCAGAGGAGGCCACGAAGATGATTGGGGGGCTGGAGCACCCCCCCTGTGAGGACGGGCTGAGAGAGTTGGGGGGTTCAGCTGGAGAAGAGAAGGCTCCGGGGAGACCTTAGAGCGGCCCCCCAGGGCTGAAAGGGGCTGTGGGAAAGGGAGAGGGACTCTGGATTAGAGGGTGTGGGGATAGGACATGGTGTAAAGGTTTTAAACTGAAAGAGGGGAGATTTAGATCAGATCTAAGGCAGAAATTCTTCCCTGTGAGGGGGGTGAGGCCCTGGCACAGGCTGCCCAGAGAAGCTGTGGCTGCCCCCTGCCTGGCAGGGCTCAAGGCCAGGTTGGACGGGGCTTTGGGCAACCTGGGCTGGTGGAAGGTGGCCCTGCCCGGGGCAGGGGGGTTGGGATTAGGTGATCTTTAAGGTCTCTTCCACCCCAAACCATTCTATGATTCTATGAGATAGTTGTCCTGGTTATTGTGGGAGCGGGTGCAGACACACCCAAGATGCCTCTGTATGGTAAAAGCAACTGGTTATCTAAACGTTTGACTCAATAAAGATCTTCACGTTCACTAGAAGGGATGACAGCTGATATGCCTGTATTACTGAAGATCTGACAAATTAAAAGAATACATCCGTATATTGAAAGATTATTTGAGGTTAGGAGGCACAGACCAGATGATCTGGAGAGATTAGGTCTGGGTAATTTCTGTGCATATATTTTGTATTTAAAATGCAAAGAGTAAATACTAGAAAGAAGGTGAAGACTAAGAGACAGAAGGACTATGGTCCAAGACAAAGAAAAGGAAATGCTTAAATGTTAGAGAGACAGCAATTTTTGTTCAGGGAGGGTGAGCTAAGCCTTCTGATCTGGGTTTAGTGTACTATCTATAATTTACAGAACCCTTCTGTACGCACAGTTGAACCCTATGGGCCAAGACTTCTCCTACGGCACAATGTTTTCCAAATCTCTGACGAGTGGTACTTGGTTCTTCAAGAATTCTACGTGGTCAGAGGTTTAGCAGTGTAACATCCACTGATACATAAGACTAAGGCTTCGAGGTGGTAATGGCCAAGAGCCACAAAGTCATTTAAGCACCTTTATATGGAACTGAGGTGCTTAGAGTGTTTCTGGACTCATCTATGATTTTGAAATAGGACACTGGAGTCCAAATCACTTAGATCTTATTGAAAATCTCATTGAATTCTGATACATAAAGATAATTAAATATGGAGATGGCAAATAAAGAACAGAAAGTAGCACTGTCCTTAGAATTTAAAAATAACATAGAAAAGATGAAACTTTCTGAGCACATTGGAATGAACACATACACTGAGCAGTCCCTAGGAAGACATCTCTTGGTTCTTGTATTTGGTAGAAGTTAATCTGGATGAAAATAAGACCTGTGCAGCAGTGAAAACATCCCTGACAGGATAATGTTCAATTTAAATAAACAGTTCTAATGAGATCTGTTATTACCTGCTATTTTGTCATGCTCTGGCACGCAGTCCTAAGTCTAACGTTTCTAAATGCTGTCATAAATTTTTTCAACCTAATCTGCTCCTGAAAATTTCACCTAATGTCTCTCATGGTTCACAGTAAATTATAGACAATGTTGCAGTCTGTGAGCGAATCTAAATCTCTCTTAGAAAACCCCAGCACACCAAAAAGAGTCTTTCCCCCCAAAACCAGTCTTCCCCCATCCAAGAAAAGATTGCTGTGGCTGTTGAGCTTGAGAAAGAACTCTTCAGGTGGACAAGTTATGCAAACAATTTTGCATAAAATATGTACAGTGAGTTGTACAGTTCATTCAAAGTTACCCGTTTAGTGCCCAAAGAGGAAAAAAAAGCTGGAATAATTTCTGCCACTTAGACCTTGGCGTGGTCGAATGTGTCCTGTCCTCTGCTGTTCAGATACATCTGAGCTCCAGGTAACATCTCTCCCGTCCCACCAATGCTGGTCCAAGCAGATGGGTACAAAATACTAATTCTGATGGATCATGTCAGTCTCAGAAGAGGAGGTCTGGCCATGGTATCATGCTTGTGTGCATCTGCACCTACTTTGGAGGGTTAAGTGAAACCAGGAGGTTTCAGAGCTGCAGGACTGAGCCCTGTGTCACTGCCACTTCCTTGCAATATTTACTGTGTCCTCAACCTTGGTATATCAGCATAAATTCTAGCCTCCGGTCACAGGGGACGTGCTCTAAAGTACAGAACAGGCAGAAGGATCCCGAAGTGATGCACTTTAGATAAAGTTCACCAGCACAGGAGGCAGCTCTTTGTTGTATGGAGGTGTTACTGCTTTTACACAGCAAAACCAATAGGATGTTTTGTTCAGACTTGTACTGCAGTAATTACAGAATAGCTCCAGTTGTTCTTAATTTTTTAATGAAAAGACATATCTGTAGGACTTTGACAGATCAAGATGGCTGAGAGTATCCCACTGAATCAGGAAATGGTGGAAATAGTCAAACTGCAAAATTCTGTGTTGGGGTTTGTGTTACATCACCAGTGCCCATCTGTTGTAGGAGAAAAACACCGATAGGCAGTCAAACTCAAAGAGAAACTGGGAAATGAAAGAGTTCTAACAGCATCTTCTGAGTGATCCAATTTACAGTGTTTCATCTAGATGTAGTAGTGTAGTACTTGAATCACTTTATCGCGTAGTCTGGTCTTCCAGAGAGCAGCCCCTGCAGTGCTTCTGTGGGAGAATGAGGAAGGAACAGCAAGGCTGAACCGAGAACTTTTTATGGTCAAGCTCCTGAAATAAGGCAAGTGGTGCTGTTTTTTAAAAAATACTAGAGACCTCAAACTACTAAAATTATCAAATGATTCTGAATTCTGCTGACTTTGGCCAATGGCTTTGCTCCAGTAGAGAATTTCACCTGAAAAATATGTAGGTAAATACTGTTCAGACCTGAACCTGGAAGGTGTATGAATCCACTACCCCTTCACCCAGAGCAGCCTTGCCCACAGGTGGAAAGGGGGTGAAGGAGGGGCTCTGTTAAGTAAAATGTGAGTGATGTCATCCGTTGGAAAAGGAGACGCAACTCAAATTTGTCTACAAATTGCATAATGTTAAAAACCTTATCACTACCGTGCAAGCAAAATAAAAAAAAAAAAAAAAAGGCAACGGGAATACATTTTTTTTTGTGGTAAGAATGTTTTTTAGCTTGCTTTCCTGTATTATATAAGTCTGCAGAAGTGTTGTCATTTCCACAGTCCAAACAGTTTATTCAAAGACTAAGAGGAGTTTCAGTTTTCCACGGAGGTCAGTACAACTTTGCTTTGCCCTGACAATCCCCAAGCAGGTAATACTTCTAATGCTTTATTAACACAGACTGGGGTCAATAAACACTTTATACTCCCTGCCTCCCATATCTACGAATGTAATTCCCCAACCCTAATGCTTAAAGACCAGAGGGATTCCCAGATCCAAGCCAGTGTAAGCTCGGCAGTTCAGTTACATTTCAGCTCTTTCTAAGGCCACCATGTCTGCCACCTTGATAAATGCAGTTGTTACTAGGAAAGAACAAAATCCTTTAATCATTTTCAAACATTAAATTCCATCATGTCTGGCCCATAAATGTAAAGTTCACTTTCCAGGAAGGATTTACCAAAGTTGATACCTTGTGCTGGCAGAATGTTAACTGTACATTTAGCAAAATGATTTTTTTTTTTTTTTTC
>NW_020799123.1:11831415-11833915 GCF_003259725.1 Athene cunicularia | reverse complement strand
AATGGGGAGAAAAATATTTCCCCCAACAACCCTGATTCCAGATCCAAATTTCTCAGCTTGCTGTTCTGGAAGCAAACCAAGTCATTGAATAGAACTTTACAACTCAACACGGACTGTGAGTCCTAGAAATCTGTAAAGTACTGAAACGCAAGGGGATGTTTTACATGGAAAACATGGTTGTCTAGATCAATGTGTGAGGTGGGTTAAAATAATTTGCCAGTACTTTGGGGGACCATATGGGAAAGCTCCTCAGTCTGACCTTCTTTGGGTCTAACACTGCTTGAAATGTAGACGTGTTTTTATTAAATTTCGGAATATCTTTGTCATCTACAACTGTCCAGACATGTCACCAGGTCACCAAAACCTGTTGTGTCTGAATACTGCACCGTTAAACCACGCTGAATATGATGTCCAATATCTATGAAGGATATTGTAAATTCTGTCAATTCTCCTCAAATATTTTACTGTTAAGCCAGCTACTCATGGCGTGTTTATGGAACTCGTAACTCTCTTTTTTTGTGCTTGGGAAAATCACTTCTAATTCTGTCTCCTGCTCCCCTTGGGTAGCGCTTCTCCTTGTGGCCTTCTTCACTTAGCTGGCCAGAAGTCTCATCCAGCACTGGGCTCCATGATAAATGCCACTAAGTCAGATTTTATCTGCGTTGCCAAGCCCTTCGTGTTGTTCAGCTGACCCACTGACAGCAAGGTTTTACCTAACGCTTGAAAACGCCGCATGTAAAAACTGCAATCCATGATGGAAACTTTTTGTCGGATGTAACGTGGAGATTACGAGAGAATAAATCCATATAGCCCACCCATCTCTTTTTTAAAAAATTTTCACAAATGGAAACTGAAGAATTCAACAAGTTTGAAGAAAAGCAGACTTAAAAAAAGTTTGTCACAACATGTGTGTTTGACACTATTTGGTAAAGCAAATTCTCTCTCTAAAATTAAACCTATGTTTTGCAAAGAAAAAAAAAAAAAAGAATGGATTCATAGTTACAAAAGAGTGGTTATATTCTCCTATACCCACCACCTCCTCCTCTCTCTCCCTCACACACGCACACAGCAACTGGTAATAAAACTGTAACTTACGATTTCGCACCAATAATATCCCAAGAAGGGTGCCTCTATTTTACCCTAGAGCAAAGGAAAGAGGCCAAAACAATCAACCTCTCTTGTGCAGAGCTGAACATGGGCTCCACTTTGACTCAGCTGTGTGTACCCCTGATGTCTGTGGAATATGCTTTACCTGCCAAACTACTCAGCCCAAAACGTGATTGTGACCTTGAAGCTTATTTTGGCCCATCACAAAGTCAGGGGAGGAACGTGAATCACCCAAAGGCCTCTCCCTAACTTTTCCTCCACAAACGCAACATGATCTTTCATGCAGAGCTGATCGATATTTTTCCAGTGCAACAGTTTTCTACTGTTAAATCCAAACGTTTTGAAGATATTTATCAATTTTTTTGGACTTCTGTTCAAAATTATCACAATTTCTGGTTTCTGGAAGCAAGAACATTTTGCTTTCTCCTCACTGGCTTTTACTTTATAGTACAACGACATATGTCATACAGAAAAATCAAGTTAGATTTTATCAGGAGGAATTTCTCATAGACTGGAAATTCCTGATTTTGGTGAGCTCTACACAGAACTGAAAAAAAAATTAAAAAAAATCCTGATTTGGTTAGAAAGTTCTGGTTGTATCACAACATGAAGCAGCAGTTTTACATCCCGCTCAACCGTACATATGCCAAACCGAATGGTAAATCACTGGGACCACTTGGGCCAGAAGTTCTGTACATGGCAGAGGGCTGAGATGGATGGATGTGTGTGTGATAACTCCAGTTTCGGCTCTGTGTGCGACAGCATAAAAGATGGACACTTCGTAGAGTGTTCTGCTGCTTCCCACACTGCAGGACTGTTAAGGGACAACCACATTCGGTTGCTAACGGCCACATACTGGCTGCTGCTGAGCTATCACTCAAGGAGAAATCGTCAGGCATGCTTCATGCTTTGTCTGAACTCGTGGATATCAGCACTGCACTACATGAGGCACTGCGTAACAGAGATGCGCTGCTTGTCACCGAGCCTCTTAAAATATAATGCGCAGTAATTAAATCAACTCTAATAAACTACAGCATCTCTTTTTGGAAGTATCTGCAAGCGAAAGGCTCCCTTATTTATCAGTACGAGTTTTTCTGATTAGTTACACCAAAGCTGCGTTTAATTCTTGCTTTGGCTGAACTAAATTAAGATGCACAGAGAGGGTCGAGAATAAAATTTCGCCATTATATTCTGAAATGCCCCTGGAAAGCTCAATATAAACATAATCACAGTAAGACCCCCTGTGACAAAACACGCACTTTCATGGTTAAAGAAAGAGTAAACAGAAAAACCTCCTTGAGCTGATTTGGCTTCAGCTCTGTTCCTTCACTTTGGCACTTGTTCACTTAGAATGATGGATTAACAACTCCAAATTTCAACAGGTTTCCCCCCC
>NW_020799123.1:11819286-11831365 GCF_003259725.1 Athene cunicularia | reverse complement strand
CCCCCCCCCCCGCCCCCGTATTGGGATTAAGTGTTTTAGTGTAATTAGTTTCTAATTGCTGTGTCTAAACCTTAGGAGTTTATGGGTGTATATGCATGTACATCTCAGCTCTCCTTAGGCAGGAGGGAGTGATTTTACTTTGAAAGAGAGACTGACCATTGTTTAATGAGCAGTTACGGTCTGACAAATGATTGTGAAAAACACTTCCTCACTTCACATGTGCTCCCTGCATGCCTGGATCCTGAGAGTGCCAAGCTCTTAACTTTCATATTAAGTATTACACCCTCTTCAATTAATTTGTCTACTTGTCAGATCCTCACTTGTGTAAAGAAGCAACTGTCTTTGTTATCTACCTGTACATGGGGTTAATGTTACCTGAGTCACATATAACAATATTTCTCAGCTTTAGGGAGAAAAACATTTTTTCCCCCTGTCAGTACCAACAATGACAAAGAGTACGCTCAGCTTCTTTTCAGACGCAACATCTACAGACATGGAGAGATACTCCGCCAAACTGCCGTTATACTAAGTCTCCACTTTCAGAATGAGATTATTGCATGTGTAGCACAGGTATGACAAAACAGCACAAGCATATGGATTTTTTAGAAATCCAAGCGGATTTGCTGGAGAATTATAGAGGCGTACAACTGATCCCTGCTGATGAGGAACAGAGCATAACGATTCGGATTCAAGAGGTTCAAAAGCATATCAAGCAGCACCGCACCACTCTTCAAAGTGGAAGAGTGATTTTAAAGATCTCACGTGCATAAAGACACCACCAGAAAGGAAAAGTGGAAGGCAACTGAAACAAAAGAATGGTTTACTCCGCGTTTAGACTTTGAGCCATTTTTGTTTCTGATGCAACTGAATTCATCTCCACCCTCTGAAGCGTGGATCTCCAGTGAACTCTGCGCACAGCTGGCGTGTTGCTTAACTGCTCCCAGCTAAGGAAGAATGAGAGTCCTCAGCGACCCTCAGTGACCCTCAGGGGTCCCTTCCAACTCAGGATATTCTATGATTCTGTGAGCCCAGACCTGGGTGAAAATCTTGTGAGAACAGATCTCACACTAAATTTTACAGCTGGAAAATTCTGAAAAGAAAAATCCAGTGAATTTCCATTAAAACGTGACTCAAAATTGCACCAGCTTCAATAAATCTCATTCTACTTGGCTAAAATATTTTTAGAATAGCTTTTCCAGTGGTAACTAGGCACATCTATTAATTGGCCTTACCCAGAACACAGATGAGAAAAACACGAGAGAAAGAACATCGCATTTTTTTGGATCTTCAGAAGATTTTCCAGTCCAAATTCTGTCTGAACCGGGGATTAACAGTTAGAAGCTGGACTTTGCATTTTAAGATCTGCTTGGCTAATACCTAGTTTGGGGCAAAACAAAGCAAACCAAAAAAGATTGTTGAACAAAACCTAAAATGAGTACATGATGGATGTACTCTTTCTTTGGTTGCATTCAGCATGTTAAACCACCCATTGGGCTGACCACCCTGAGCTCAAATATTATTTAATGCTAGTGTAAAAAGAAAATAATAATACTGTAGTGTGAGTGTTCCATAGTGTGGCTTCCAATTCACCTCTGGCCTTCCAGACTCTGGGTAATGATTCATTTTCTCCTGACAGGAGGGGTACAACATTCTCAGGACTTCTTGGGTGGAAGAAAGTTGGTAGGAAGCAAATCCACAGTGAGCCATTAAACTTGATGAGGATTAATACCCTCCCTTACTAGCTTAATGTACAAAATGCATCGATCGCTTTGAGAATTGTGCTTAAGTCTACAGCTGGGAGCAAACCTGTGATCTGGGGTTTTTTTTGAATGTGTATGTACTACCTAACTAATGGGGAAACAAACCCCAGTGCAGTAGAGTTGGGTAGTCCCATTACAGCAATAACATATTGTAAAGGATCAAGTTTCAGGACAATTAGCTCCTGGCTGCAGTTTATTACCCCATCGGAGATTTAAAACATGATTTTTTTTTCCCCTTACTGCATTCCAACAATACTTAAGTGTCTGGAACTGACACTGTAAAACAATAATAGAGTGACAAATATCTGTCTATCTGAAGGCAGACCCACTACCTGGGTTTGTTTTGAGACAATAAATTGTAAAACATACTTTAAAAAAGCCTTTCCTCCTTCTTCTCACAGGTTACAGAACTGAACTGAAACATTTTCTGTGGGCTGTTTTGTTCTTAGTGTTTGTTGGGATCTCAGGATGGCTGAACACTAGCGTGTTCTTCACGCTGAGCACTCTGCAGAGATGTGGAGCCTCATGTGGTTTCTGAATGGACACGGGCCCAAGGGCTGAAGGAAGTTGTTATTTCTCCATGGGAACCAAAGGACAACACCCAACGCTTCAATGGCGAGGAAGAATTAGGTGGACTAAATCCCTTTCTGCAGATAAGCAGTTCTCCGCAGTGGCACGTCAGGGGTCCATGGGGACTCACTTGGGTGTCCACTTGGATGACAGAAATCAGCTATGATGAGACTCATCTACTTGATTCGTCCAGGTTTTACAGAAAACCTTTCGCAGAGGCAAGAACTGAAGGGAGATTGCGATACTCTGTAGCATTTAGAGGTTCAAACGCTTTTTACAACTACAACCTTAATCCGGGGTCAGCCGCCTTCTAAAACAGACTCTGCTAAAAACAACCAAACCCAAATCAAACAAAATTTGTTCCTGCTCCCACATGAAGGGAATGGGAAGTCAGTGATAACCACAGTTTCTGTGGGTGTCAAGAAGCTACACAGCGAACTGGAGAGTGGACCCACGGCAGTATTGACCCATGTAACAGGAGCGTCCTCAGGGCCGGTTTCTCCAGTATGTTTGGGTTTGTAAATGTGGCTGCTATTTTCTAGTGTTTGCACATGGAGTGCAGACATGACCCAGATCTTTCTGTCAGACACACATCTCCGCGTACCCTCTGCTGCAGGGACACAGGATGTGCCTGATGACACTGTAGGTCCTTTCCAGATGGGCTTTGTAGGGAGCTTAAATTCCTGCTGCCACAAGCAGGTTGGCTGGGCTCAGGTGAGTTCAGCTGTAGCCAGTGGATGAAAGAGCTGTAGGCCAATCAGACTTGGGATCCAAATATATTTTTGATCACTGCAATTATCTGTCAGACTGAACTAATCATCGCCCATAAATGTCCTCCACCAATTAGAATTCGGCTGGTCTGTTGTCTCTGTTTTCAAGCCAAATTTGTATTAAGTGTCTCCAGTCAGAACTGTAAAATTTTTGTGAGTGTATTTGCAGAGGGACTCTTCTTGCAGCTGTACCACTGATGTTGGTAGACTCGCACGTTTCCTTATTGCTGAGCACCTTCATCTTCTACTGACTTCAAAAATGAGGAGAAAGTATTTCCTGAAGCACTGAATTTCCCAGTAAGCCGACAGCCCAAACTGTGCCAAACAGGTAACTCACTGCAGTTCTTTAAGCCTCCCCTCTGCCAGAACATACATTAGATTGAACAACAAAGACTAAACTGTAAGAGAAAGTCTAACATATAATGTTGCACTTAAAGTCCACTGCACTGTGGAGCATCTGTATCATTTAAACTGCACTGTGGAGCATCTGTATCATTTAAACCAAGCTGTATCATTCCTAGAATTTGGAACATAAAGAGCATTAAAGCATGAAGACAGTTTTATTTCCTTGGACTGGATGGCTACTACATCGGAATATCATTTGCGGAACATCACGAGTAGAAATATATTTGGGGACATTTTGCTACGCTGTCTTTTAATATGTACACCCTGTGGCCTGCAAACAGTCCTGCAGCTTCCAAAGTAGAAAGCCAAGAATCATCGAGAGAAATGAAAGCACACAAGGGAAAAAGGAAAAGTTGGGAGCTGTCAATGTCGATCTGCATTTGGGTTTGTTTTTTTTTTCATGGATTGAAGGTGAAAAGCATCGTGCATTTTGCAAAACACGAAGTTGCAATTACAGGAGCAAATTGCAGTGATTATACCATATATAATACCTCTCGGTGACACAATAAACAGCACTGCAAAGTTATTAAAATTTAATTCAAGTGCTATTTACTTAGAAACCGATGTTTCAATCATAACCAGAGGCTCCCAACAGGACCACTCTTCCCCCATTGTCTTGGGTGTTGTGTAAACCTGTATATGTCAAGGTATCAAAAGACCTCCACTTCTGTGACGCTGGCTGCAGACAGCACCCTGGAGGGTCTGCAATATAAAGCTCTGCTCTGTGAATGGTATCAGCTGCAGCAGAAGCTTGAGGCTCCAGGAATCCAGTTGTAGGACTGGGGCCTAAGAAAATATATAGCAATTGACATAGCAGGAGAACGAGGCCATTCAGTGTCGGTTTTTTGCCTCCAATCACTTTGGGTGGGATTCAACTCACTAAACTCTACCCAACTATAAGTCACCTGTCTAGTTTAAGCTATTTCTCCAGCCCGCTTCCAAGCCAACAGAAGAAAGAAAAGCCATGCTAGAAATGGAGTTGTGCCACCTGCCTCACATCGGGGGTCTTAGCAAAGGTCCTTTGCCCTCTTTGGGTAATTATAGAAGGTGTCCAGAGACACCAGCTTGGACTAGAGGCCTCATCTTTAGACAGCTGTAGATGGACAAGCTGAATCCCAGTTTTTCTGTGTAAGAATGCTGTGCAGAAGGATGTTACTGATGCCATTAAAACTGCAAGTCCGGCCTTTGTCGACTGCTGTCTGAGTTCCAAAGCAACCAGCACAAGAGGATTTGGTAATCTTGTTGGCTGCCTGCACAGGGTGGTTTTGGACGGCGGGGCATAGAGACTAAGACTAGCCTAGTTTCCACAGGTCAAGGTTAAGGCACATTGGTGGAGTGGTGCAAAAGTTAGCTTGTGCTGCCAATATGCTGTGGATAAACACAGGCTGCTCTCTGTGGATAAACAGCAGCTCTGGAACGTCATTTTCCAGTGATGTCGATCTGGCACCTTTCTGCTGCACTAAATTCACTTTAAAGGAGTAAAGTGAAAAAAAAAAAAAAAAGTGGGAAAACTAACAATGCTAAAAAAAGGACTGCTATATTTAGAATAAAGCTGAGGACGTATTGGTCAGTCTCCAAGGGAAATGGCCCAATGACCTGATTACTATTCAGCAAAGTAGATGGGAAAAGCTGAAACTGGAAAACTGAATCAGTTTTATGACCTTTAAGAACTGCAGTTAGAAAAGTGAGTTTAATGCCACTATCTTAACATTTGTTTAGGATATTAGTCATTCTTAGAAGAGCGCCCGACTCATGTTGCCAGAGTTTCTCCTCCTGTATAAACGAAAATGCTGTGACATTAAGTTATTTAATTATTTTAGGCCCCTCCCAGATTAATGCTCTCTTTGAAGTACCTTCTCCTCCCAGTGACACCAAGTCTGCACAGAATAATACCTGGCACATGTTCATTCCACTCAACTTCAGGCGCCTACTGGAGATGGCCTAAATTAGAAGCACATTCACCCTCAGCTCTGCATTCAGTGCTGAGAGGATGAACATCCAAATTCTAGGCTTTCAGATTTATTTATTAAGGGCTTGATCTTTCTGTGTTGTCCCATGTTGGTATCTTTACACTTTAGAAACGCTCTGGCATGTTTAACTTCATGTGTTTATGCTTTCATGAGCTGAGGAATATGTATTGCTAAAATGACTTCTTAACTTTCTGAACCTGCTCCTCAAAGTATTGGGCAACAAAGATCACTCCATCAAAACCATCACTTCCACCCCAGTCAGACTCTAGATTACACATCTGATTTGAAAAGATGGGTTGAAAACTGTAGTTGCATTCTTACCATTCATTTCTTCTAGGTGCAACCTCTATTTTACATCTATATTAAGAAAGAAGGTCAGTTTATAAATTACAATCTGATACCATCTGCAAATAGCCATCACATCTAAACTCAATGCCCACTTATAACTGTAATCCCTAAATGTGACCTTCAATCCCTCCAGAAGTGTTCTGGGTGGAGACCTTTAAAAATTGGCTCCTAACCACCACGCAGGTGTTTAGTTCAAGGATTGTCACGAAGGTGTGAGAAAAAGAAAGCCATTCCAGTGCAGGCTAGCTAATACTTATTTTCTTTTCCTGTTAATTGTACTTGCAGAAAGCAGATTCCCTCATTAGCCTTAGAAATACCACTGAACCATCCAGGCTGCTTTCTCCTTCCCGCACGTCAGAAATTTTATTCCTGAAGTTGGCAGGCTGGAAAACTGGCCTTGCTCCAATGCCCACAATGCACCAGCCGAGCTGCCTGGAACACGACGGTTGCACAACCCTCCCAAGGCACCACTTCCCGCGTTGCCACCTACGCGGGCAGAAAGGCATTGCCGGCCTAGGTTGTTGCCTCTTGCCCAACCGTCCTGCGTTCCCCTGGGAAAGTTGGTGGCTGAGTTTTTAAATAGAAAATTATGTTTAAAAACAAAGACAGACACGTGTCAGTGGTAAAAGGGACAGCTAAACGTGCTTATGGACTAAAAAAATAAGATGATTAATTGTAAGGAAATCTACAGTTTGACCATGGTGGAGCTGTAAAAACAGACCATGCACTGTGCTTCATTTCCACTTAATTTTCATGGAGTTCACTTCAGTTTTCGAAGCCTCAGGGTCAGCGTGTGACTTTGTCTCCTGTGCAGTGACTTGCAGCATCCCCAACTGAAGGCCACTTCAGGCCAAGGTCTCTGCCTAGGCAGCTATCAGAAGTAGCCTTACCCTAACTTCTCCTAATTTGTCAGTAGGTATCCTATTTGCTTTCCAGGCACAAGCTCTACTTAAATGCAGAAGTCAGGGGGAAGGTAGATCACCCTATACTCTAGAAAAGAGTCAGGGAAGAAATGATCTACCCAGTGAAAGGGCCCCAGTGCGCTGCACCAGCAATCTGTCTCCTGGAGTAACCAACATCAAGCAAACAAGTCCCATTTCCTAATGGGATGCTTTCATTTCACCTAAGAAACTTGGGTACTATCCACATCAATGACTGCCTTTAACATCCAATAAATAAAATAGGAATATTAAAAAATATCTGTTAACATAAAATGTTATAAAACTTGAATTTAAATACACATTTAAGACCTTTCACTAGGTGATTGACCAGAGATTTATCATACGAGTCAGTATTAAACATGATTTGTTTCTAAAAAGCAAATGCTGTCAAATCATTCATGGGAAAAAAAGCACCTTTGGCATTGTATTAGCAATATAGTTTTTAATTTCCCAGTTACTGCAGGCTTGCTGTTTGCATTTAAGTCTGTCAAAAAGAATTGTTTAATAAGTGCCACTGAACAAAGCGAATGGAAATCACCACCCTAGGAAAGCTAGGAAAGCTTTCCGTAAGAATCTGAAGATAGAAAAGGCTAGCCAATACTGGTCGGAAATAAGGGCTTGTGTTCTAATGAAAGGAATTTTAAGATACTAAACTTGCTGAATAATGTCTCCTAAGCAAAATGGCAAATTGGCTTTAGAAAAGAGTCGTATATTAGTGTGTTGCATTGTCACTCATGCAGGCATCTCCTGAAAGATGTGTTCAGTTTTTAGGATCAGCATCTCTCTGAAGCAAGTTCATCAAAACTCTGGCCTATCTCAGCTCTAGCAACAAATAGCAGAAGGAAGAGGGACGGCTGTAGGAAAAGGCCATGTCAGTCCCACCACTGCAGGGAGGTACACATCTCCTCTTGCTTCTGTTAACTTCTTCATGAAGAGGAAGGATACAGGCTGGGATGTTGGTAAAAATCTCCGGGTTTGATCGGTAAGTAAATCCAAAGAATTCAAATTAGATTGTGGTTTTTGTAGCATGGAGTCCTGTATTATTAGCAAAACCGGGTTACAGAACATATAATCTGATACCGGTTCCTGGCCCAGTCCACTGCACAGCATCAATCTGTGAGCTAGCGTTCCAAATCCAGTGCTCACTCCTGATAAAGTATCACTCAGCAGCAGGCTCTTGGACAGTTTTTAACAGTAAGCAGTACATTTCCAGCCCTGTTTTACATAACTTTTGTTTGGCTTTGTCCTCCTTGCACAACCCCGACATTGCAGCCTTTTATTAAGTAAGACTAGACACTTGGAGGAATTAAGTGGCCTTGGACAAATAATACCCCGAGCTAAACCCGGTTCTGCAGGGAGCCAGCTTCATGTCCAGGAACAGCAACGGTGAGCTTCGCCTGGAGACCTGCTTTACTGGAAACAGCACGGTGGCAGTTGGAAGTTTTTCTGTGGCAGCTTTCAGTGTCTGCAGCGTTCACATGTTACCTTCGGGCAATAGGTAACCTTCAGTTTGGACAGTTTTTACCCTGTAATTATCTCCTCTTAGCTTCATGCATTGTTATTTCCTGGTCTCATCTGGGGAGGGAAGTGAAGGCGCTGGGTGTGCATGGGAAGCTCTCCACACCCTTCGTGAGTCTGCGGAACTCTGCAGGGTATTAGGGCAGCGCTGGTAATTGGCATCTTCCACACAAACCTGGAGAACTGCTTAACCAGTTTGAGGGCTCCTGTGCACAAGGAGGGGCGTTTTATCTGGAGTAAGCCTCATTACTTCATCAGTCCTGTCTCTCAGTTCCTTGTGTAGCACAGGGCTGATTATGACGCTTCCATTCCAGTTCAGCTACTTGTACTACTTTGTACTGGTGGCACAGTGAACAGCATGTGAATACCAACAGGAGTTGCCGGTGCACAACATTCATGGGTTTTGTCCAACTCACCACTCAAAAAGGGCAGAAAGAAAAGATTTTGAGGCACGAGTAAATCAGGGGTTGCTGTGAGGATTGAATCACCTGATTATATTGGCTTCTGTGAGGGTAATGTGACCAGTAACGATGGGAATGATCTGAGCACCGCATACCTGAAGGTCCTCCATACTTAGAGACATCTTACAAAATGATAAAGATTTGGGGTATGTGAAGAACAGAAAATAAGAAATTGCTACCAGAATTTCTCTAACCACTGCGAAGCTGGTTCTAACCAATGGTTTCAGGGTTTCTCCTTAAAGCCGGAAGAATTGAGAAAAAGAAGGGCGTAGGAAGGGAGAGATCCACTTCTGAAGATGTGAAAGATCTCTTTAAAATTTTTCACGGTGCCAGCGTGGTTCCAGGCAGTTTGAGTTTCCTGCTGTGGCTGTGGATTGGCCAGTGGTCTGGGTGGCTGGAAATCAACAGGAGCTTGGATGGTATATGGAGTCTGAGAAGTGAGGACGATGCGTACTGGGAGGGACTGGCAAACACCTTCAGTTGGGTTGCTAGCAAACATGCGTAAGGGCTGCGTTTCAGGACCTGACTCTCATTAGCAGTAGTTCCCTGGTTCCAGGTCCTTTACAGGATGGAGGGTTTTAAGAACACATTTTACCATCCATTTAATGTAACAATATTAAGCTAGATTTGGCAAGGCCACTTCAGACATAAAACTTTAAAATGAGCTTTTTCAGAGCATAAAATCACAATTGGTCCTGCTAGTAAAAGGATAAAATAAATGTCTATTCACCCTAATTGCTGTCAAACTTGTGATTTTTTTGTTTTGTTTTCTTTTATATGTAGTAAAGCCAACTTGGTTTTATTGTATAGGGTGCAAATGCTTACCGTATAATATTATAAATCCTGCAGAGAATTAAGCATCTGCACATTTTTCCTGGCTGTTTCTTACTTTAACTCGAAACGTCTGTTAGCACTGGCACAAAAGAAAATTATGTGGGCGAGCCTGATCCCACCTCTTTTCCAATTCAACTCTTTCCGAAACCTTTGCTCGTGTATTGGCAGCAGGGACTTAATTCTCTGAGTGCAACTGATGACATGTGAGAGTGTCAAGAAAGGATTCTGATACAGAACATTCATGTTTTTTATCCACCTCATTATCCCAAAAGGAGAGAAATAAAAGTTGGAAGGAGTCAGCCTCCTACAAGCTCAAGATGGAAAATAATTATTAGATCAACTACTCCTACCTCAGAGCCAATATAAGAATTGTTGGATCCACAATCCACAAGCTGAGATCTCTGACCTTTGCTAAACTCGGCTTTGGTTAACCAGTCCTCAGATCTCCCTGTGGTTACAGAAGAGCTCTGCCTTGCTGCAACCTCCTCAGCAGCTCCTGCTCTAGCTTCAGTTTGACCCTGCGAGCGCCTACAAGGAGCTCGGAGGGTTTTCGTAATCCGTTTGCCCAATCTAAGTGCACTTGCTCATGTCCCATTAAGGAATGTGGCCAGGAATTTCTCCCATTTCACCTGTTTTGTAATTGTAAACATATATTTATTAAAGGAAACAAGTTATCTGTCAACCCTCAGATAACCTCAGGTAGAAAACCACTGACTGAGGAGGTGTTAGATAACCTGGCACATGCACCCAGCAAACACTCACATCAAAGCAGCTGAGCACAAAAAGAACCAAAACTTCTCAGATATTACTGTGTTTCATTTCCTTGAAGGCTTCTCTACCCTTAACAGAGATGGTCAAACTGCCCAAGTGAGTTATCCAAGAACGGCCATCCCAGAGATGGTTACAGTAAAATGGAACATTAGAAGTTTGCAGGTTTTTTTTGAAAAACAAGCGAAGAATTTTGCTGCACAGCCTTGTCTGTGTGAGGGCTGAGTGGGCTGGAGAAGCAAGGTCAGGCAGCGTTGACAACCCCATGCTTCTACCATTCCTTTGCCTTCCACCACCATTTCTTTTGCCTTTTAAGTGTCTCTAGTCACAAACAAATATTCCTCCCTACTTTGCTTTTATGGCAAAGAGCAAGAAATGTATTTGCTCATTTGGAAATCGAACAAATTTGCTGCTAAAGAACAGCACGAACTTCAGGTTTCTCAGGTTTCTCTGGGACTTGCAGCCATCGTGAGCGCTTGGGCACAGCAACACAAGACGCAACTTAAAAAATTATACTTTCCCATCGTTACTGGCGATTCCAAGGAGACCTAGTCATGCCAGGCATCCCCTATTAGTAATACTGCACAAAGGCGAGCCAAAAAGTAGGCTCTTGTTTCCAAAACAATTTCATCATTTCCCTTATTTACAAATCACATCCTTACAAATCTTATCCAGCCTCTGAAAGCTTAAGTCCAGATGTTGGTGCTTTCAGGGCAGATCAAGCAATCCACGCCTAACGCACAACATTTCCTAGTGCTTTATGTGAAAAAGTGTTAATGGATGTCATCAAGGTGTGTCTTTGAGCCGAGGACCAGTCCAGCAGCCATGCCAAGCCTCCATCAGGCCCAACGCATGAGCAATTAAGCTCTATCCCGTAGTAAAAATAGCCACAATCAGCGATGGGCCACTCAGAGAACACCCAGGTCAGAACATAGTCAGCGAGAAACTCTTCAGCTCTCCCTGAATTCAAGAAATATACCGAGTAATAAGTAACGGCTTCACTTCACAGTTTCAGTAGTTCTCTTCTAAGCCTTTCAAATCAATGAACAAACAGCAAACAAGCCTGACATCCCTGCGAGAGCTGTACTGCCGCGTATCCATTCCACAGATGGGCCACTTAAAACGCAAAAATGGCAAAGAGAAATATTTCAAAGCACCCATCAGTTTTAAGTGCTGAAGTCTTCCTATTTTCTTCCTCCTAATTTCCACTGGAACAGGAGAACCAGTGGATTCCCATGGTGGCACCCAAAATATAAAGTATTCCCAGTTAGCGGAAAGAGTTGAAAAGCTGAGCCCCTGTGTCTTGACTCAGCCTTGAGAGGGAACTTAATTATAAAACTTGTTCATGAGCTAAAATTTCTGTCTCTCAATTTTTTTCATGACCTAGCTCCAGTCCTCAAAACCCTCGCTGTCTGCATGGAAGAGCTCAGTGTCCATCCTGCTTCTCTATGCCCTAGACTGTATTTTCTTACTTTTTCCTTTTTGTTTAAATATCATTCAGGACATTAAAATATTTTCAATAACTAAAGCAAGCTGCTGTTAGGCTGCATGTGCTGCAAAGTGCTAAATTTCATCCACAACTACTGTAATAATTCTTACAGCAACCATTATGATACTTCCAGATGTTGGTACACGCATTATGCTTTCCAAGTACAACTCAAATCCCACATGTATCCCAAAACCACATGGAAGGGAAAAGTTAGATCTGGGGGTGGACAGTGTCTGCGTAATTTC